>NC_091744.1:71334416-71574416 GCF_043380555.1 Nothobranchius furzeri | reverse complement strand
CGTCGGCCGAGTAGACTGGGTCCTTCGAAGGATGCAGACCCTGAATTGAGACACAGCCTTTGAGTTGCATTTTTTGAATGAAAAGTGCTATATAAATAAAGTTGATTTGATTTGATGAAAACCCAAAATTCCTATCTCAAAAAATTTGCATATTTCATCCGACCAATAAAAGATAATTGTTTTTAACACCAAAAAAGTCAACCTTCAAATAATTATGTTCAGTTATGCACTCAATACTTGGTCGGGAATCCTTTAGCAAAAATGTATGTTTCAATGCGGCATGGCATGGAGGCAATCAACCTGTTGCACTGCTGAGGTGTTATGGAGGCCCAGGATGCTTCGATAGCGGCCTTAAGCTCATCCAACTCAACTTTCTTTTCACAATATCCCACAGATTCTCTATGGGGTTCAGGTCAGGAGAGTTGGCAGGCCAATTAAGCACAGTAATACCATGGTCAGTGACCATTTACCAGTGGTTTTGGCACTGTGAGCATGTGCCAGGTCGTGCTGAAAAATGAAATCTTCATCTTCTTAAAGCTTTTCAGCAGATGGAAGCATGAAGTGCTCCAAAATCTCCTGATAGCTAGCTACATTGACCCTGCCCTTGATAAAACAGAGTGGACCAACACCAGCAGCTGACATGGCACCCCAGACCATCACTGACTGTGGGTACTTGACACTGGACTTCAGGCATTTCCCTCTGCCCAGTCTTCCTTCACATTCTGGCACCTTGATTTCCGAAGGACATGCAAAATTTGCTTTCATCTGAAAACAGTACTTTGGACCACTGAGCAACAGTCCAGTGCTGCTTCCCTGTAGCCCAGGTCAGGTGCTTCTGCCGCTGTTTCTGGTTCAAAAGTGGCTTGACCTGGGGAATGCGGCACCTGTAGCCCATTTCCTGCACACGCCTGTACACGGTGGCTCTGGATGTTTCTACTCCAAACTCAGTCCACTGCTTCCGCAAGTCCTCCAAGGTCTGGAATCGTCCTTCTCCACAATCTTCCTCAAGGTCCGGTCACCTCTTCTCGTTGTGCAGAGTTTTCTGCCACACTTTTCCCTTCCCACAGACTGCCCACTTAGGTGCCTTGAAATAGCACTCTGGGAACAGCCTATTCATTCAGAAATGTCTTTGTGTGTCTTACCCTCTTGCTTGAGGGTGTCAGTGATGGCCTTCTGGACAGCAGTCAGGTCGGCAGTCTTACCCATGATTGAGGTTTTGAGTAATGAATCAGGCTGGGAGTTTTTAAAAGCCTCAGGAATATTTTGCAGGTGTTTAGAGTTAATTAGGTGATTCAAATGAATAGGTTAATAGCTAGTTTAGAGAACCTTTTCATGACATGGTAATTTCTGAGATAGGAATTTTGGGTTTTCATGAGTTGTATGCCAAAAATCATCAATATTAGAAACAATAAAAGGCTTGAACTACTTCAGTTGTGTGTAATGAATCTAATATATATGATAGTCTAATGTTTATAAGTACTTTACAGACAATAATGAACTTCATCACAATATGCCAATTATTTGAGAAGGACCTGTATTTACCAATACCATTATATTTACGCACACACACACACACACACACACACATATATATGTGTGTGTGTGTGTGTGTGTGTGTGTGTGTGTGTGTGTGTGTGTGTGAAAGTAAAAAAAAAAAATATATATATATATATATATATATATATATATATATATATATATATATATATACAGGTATTTGTCAACATATTGGTTATCGGCCATAACAGTGATAGTAAAATTGGATAACAGTATTGACCCAAAAAATTTATATCGGTGCTTCTCTAGTATAGACTTAAAAACAACCTTTTTTTTTCTTCCACATTTCTCGTAGTAAATGATGACCACAGCCACATTTCGCAAAACCCAAATGTAGCCCATCAGCACAAACATCTAATAATACATTTTATGAGGAAGTGAAATGGAGATGATTAAGGCTTGTTTTGCAGCTAAGAGACTGCACCATGCAGCGTTTGAGTCAATCATAAATCAATCAGCTCAGTCATAATACCAGTGATAATCCCAAGAAAACATTCAAAAGGATTTTATCTGGATAAGAACTGAATGAACTTGAAAATTGATGCAACATTGTGAAAAAAGTGAACTCAACATATTGTACTATTTTCAAAGCTTGATTAGCTGATACAGAAAAATATTACTTGAAGTTATTGCAGCTTAAGATTCTTCTATTATCAGATCACAAAGTGACGCATAATAAAGTGCTTTGATCGGTTGGACTTCTAAATAAATGAAAATTACAGTTCGGAGTGAGTCAGTCAAAACAACACTTTAATTTCATGAGTAATACATACTTTGATTCTTGTGGATATACGCATGGTACAATTTTAAAATAAAACAAAAGTAATTAAACCCTTCCACGTCCTTTTAGGAACACAAACACCTGTGCAAAAACACCTTTTATAGTTATTAAATCCATTTTGTATTTGGAATATGACAACGATAACACAATGTTGTCATGAACCTATTTGTTTTATGAAAAGATTTCATATGCCATTCATGCATGTGTTTAGTCAAACACCAAGAAAACACTGGGAGAGAAAGGTGTGTCAGGTTTCAAGATGTAATAACGATGGGGGTGGGGGTGGGGGTGGGGGGGGAGAGAGACTTTTAAAAGCCTCACTATGATCTTACACACTGCTTTTCCTTGGTTGTTGAGCATGGCACTTAAATTTACTCTGGCAACACACACACACACACACACACACACACACACACACACACACACACACACACACACACACCACTGAAAGCCTCAAAGCTGATGAGACCACAGGGAAAAGAGACAGTGTCTAAAATGAGTTTAAAAAGTTTAAATGAAATTACAAAGATGACCCAATAAGATTATGAAAGATATTCCTAACTAAATCTAAAACTCAATGATCTTCAATGGGTGTACTGTGGCTTTTAAAAGCCTTTCCTTGGAATAATCAGTCTCCATCATTTTCCTTTTTTCCCAAAGTCCAGTTTCCCACTTGGCTGACTCACTAAATTCTGTAACACAAATATTAAGACAGACTGAAATATAGATTTCTACATTCAGTTACCTGGAGGAAAATGGGAAGCAGGGTGTAGTTAGATGTTAAAATAGCATCCAATATTTGTCTAGAAAGCAAATACTTATTTCGGCTTTTAAGACATGAAATTTAGACACGTTTGAACTGCAAAATGGTCAGTGCATTACTTAATATTAGCTGTAATATCCACATTAGCCGTTTTTCGATGATTTATATTTAGCCTTTGGGTGTTTGCACTCAGACCAATAGGATAGATCTTTTGATGTGGAGTTTCAGAAAAATATTGTGATAGTATCTTTACCAGATAAACCACATATTAGGTCAAAGTGTTTTAAGACAACTCCAGCTCTAAAAACAAAATGCAGCTTATATTCTGTTACCTTTACATTGCTGTCACATCTACATTCCATGTTTTTTTCCTGGCAGAGCCAATTATGGATTTTCAATCAGAAAGAAAGCTGTTGTAATTCCCATAACTCATTTGCCTAACCTGTTTGTGCTTCAAATAACTGCCCGATTTTATGTAAATAACCGTGTCATGTGAAAGTTAGGATGGTGTTAGTTGTTTAAACTGCTTTTATTTGGAATATCATGAAGGTTTCGGGGATTAGAGTTGTTTTCTAAATCAGGTCAATTATTAATTGCATAAAAACTCATTTTGAAACTGAAGTGAACTAGACTCATTTCAATGTCATTTTAAGATGTGGCTCACTTAAAAGCCTTTTTTAAAATGATTATTTCTGTTAATAACCGATCACTCAGAGTTTTTCATGCAGCAGATCTACGTCACACTAGCTACGTTTACATGACAAGTAATCAGAATGAACACCCTATCAGATCAAAAATTCTTCATGTACACATGTCAATCATAATATTCTGTATAGATACGGCCCGATCAGAATGAAATTTAATTTCGATTGGGAGAGGTGGTTTTGTCTGATCATCTTTCGGAGTGACGTCCATGTGCACACCCACTCGGATTGTTGGAGTAAAATAATGCCCACTGTGCATGTGTGCAACTTCATCATAACGTCTTTCTGCCTTTGCAGATGCTCAGCACAAATCCAAAACATGGTGGGAGGTAAAGAGAAGTGGTCTGTTGCTGAGCAGTAGCATTACGCACTGGCTGTAGCTTAAAGCGATGAGTAAAAACAAAAGCATACAGATAAATCTGCGAAGAAGGTCCATAATGTAGGGCAAAACGTAAGTCAACGGAAAAAGCTCCAGAATAGTAAAATAAAATGCGAGGTAAAAGACTTGCAGTCAAGATGGCATTTGTCCACTACTCTGTGCAAGCTCAACCAATTTAATCTGATTAAATGCTTGATGCATGTATACTCATGGCACGATCAGTTCATTTCAGTTGGTGTCCATGAAATCTCAGAGATTTGGGATTTCCGCCCAACCAAGATTTGAATCGGAATGAGGGAAATTTGGTGCATGCAAACGTAGTTAGTAGCTACGTGCAAACGTAGTTAGTAGCTACGTGCAAACGTAGTTAGTAGCTACGTGCAAACGTAGTTAGTAGCTACGTCTGCATGTACCAAACTGTTAACACTCATGGACTCACCGATCTTGACTCACGACAAGGAAGGCTGTTGTTGGTTTAGCGTCCAGGAAACATCAGAGAACGTCTCTGCTAGTTGAAGCTAACCATTAGCATGAACATCTCCAATACACGGCAGAACTCCTTCAGGCTTGTGTTTTTTTTTTCTGGCCATAAAACATCATTATTGCAAAATAAATCAAGTGAATTGGTCTGATCAGAGACGAGACAGGCCTTCATTCCTACTAGAGGCCACTGCAAATGTATTATTTAACAAGTGAATCACACCTTTAAATTCAATTCCCCTTTTAACAGTAACATTAATGAGTTTTACTAAATTCTATTAGAGTGCACTGCGTGATTAGCTTTAAGGTCATGTGGAAAATAAATGTTCAAAATCTCAAACTGGATTTCCTAATAAAACATCTGTAACTTTTCAGAACATCCCCTGGCCTTGTACATTTGAGCACTGGGGTGGGTGTGGTGCTTTCTGTCCTTTTGTCTGCAGTTTTCATCCAGTTGACCTAAAGATGAAAGAAAACTTCTAAGACGCCATCCCTCTTTGATGCCTCACAGCCTCAATAACAGTACTTGTTTGTGTGTGTGTGTGTGTGTGCGCACGTGTGGGTGTGTGCATGTTTGCATTGTGTCTACATCAGCACACACCTCAGCAGTGCATTGCAAAAGAAAAAAATGTTGATTCCAGTGCGTTTTTCTGCTTGCTCCATGAGGTCCTTAATACAGCATCAATGGATTCAGCATTTAATCTCCAACTCACCGTTGCTGCTCTTCAACCTTTCATTCTCACTTCCTCTCACACACATCTGTCTCCTATGGGCTGAGTAGGGAGGAAGGAAAATATATATATAGTAATATTATATTGTAGAATGCTATCAATATGTACATTTGTAGCTATGTGCCTTGTCATGTAAGTGGAAGGGAGTGTGGCATATAAAAAGCAGGAACATGAATGTGCTTCATTGTGTCACTGACTGTGTGTGCACGAAAGAGAGATTGAGATTAGCAAGATTACTTACTCATCCTTTACCTCCTCTGTGCTGCTGTGGTGCCATCTTCTGGCAAAGATGTGCAAGAGCCTTTTTATTAATTGTACTGAGCAGACTTTTTTTTCAGATAGAATATTTTTTATTGTCAGAAGTTGGCTATTCAAAGGAAGTATGTCATTAAATAAGCAGATCCCTATTTAAATACAACAAATTCAATATCAGTTATAAAGTGCTTTAAATCAGATTAAATGCAATCACACAACTACGACTTCACTGATTTAAGATGGGAGCCTGATCACTGTTCTGACAAGGATGAGGAGATTCGATTGAGGTGTAAAGTTTACAGGAAGCTGTTGCAGAGAGATAAAAGGGGCTGATGTGAGAGTAAAAACTGCCTCTTGTTGAAAAGTTTTGCAGCTCTGGATGAGATGGGAATAATAAAGGGAGTCACAGTTGCATAATAATGCAAAAGCAAAACAAAAACGTGTGTAAATCCCATGTGGTAAAGTTCAGTTGCTTCAATGTGATGCAGAGAAAAGGACTCTAAAAAAATAAAGAGCAACATAATTTCAAATTATTGTTGGAGCTGTTTATTATGAAGCGCATTGTATAGGATGGATTTTAAAATTACTATTTATTTGCAGAAAACGTTAAGCAATACTGTACAACCTGTAGAATGTAGCAGCTGCAGCATATGTACACACACACACACACACACACCCACACACACACACACACACACACACACTTACAATCACAGTATATGTTACAAATCCATCTCAGTCACTCACACCTGTTACAAACGGTCTAATAATTTGTTCGAGCTCCACTGAAGCTCATTACCAACAGCTCTGACATAAAGGCCGTCCCATTCTCAGAGTCGAAGGCACAGACTTTGTGACATTAACATCCAGAGTGGAAAGAATGAGGGGGTCTGCCAAGGTCTGAGTGCAGGGATAATTAATTCAGCTTTGGCTCAAACAGGCACAGACCAAGTCACTTCCTCTGCCTCTGCAGACGTCTTTTGGCATAGACACTGATACAGAAAACAAACAAAAACAGGTGCAACCATACAATGAACTGACACATAATAAAAAAAATCATAAAAAAGAGGGACATATACACATGTATGATACAGTTTAGTAACATTACTTTTTAAATTCCAATAAGCATTAGACAACTGTTCATTCATGGATTCCTAACAAAAGCTTCCATATCTGCAGGCGGTGGGATTGTGATGGTTTTAGAAGTACAGGAACGAAGGTACTTTGCGTATAACTTGAATTGTGAAAACACTTAATTTGCCTGCTACAGCATTCATAATCACCTGTCGTAGATCTATAAGACCTAAATTACATTTAGAGTGTAACAAATACACTCAAAACACTATTTACATGAAGGACTAGTTCATTTAAGCCCGCTTGAAGATGCATAGAGCTGGGTAAGTGTGCCCTTAATGACGTCCTGTCTTTGGATACTTTTCTGATCACCTCAGTGATGTGCCATTAAAACAACTGCATTTGGTGTCAAATTATTCAAGTCATTTCAGGAATGGAGTGTATTCGCGCGCGCACACACACACACACACACACACACACACACACACACACACACACACACACACGTATCTGGGAGTTTGGTAGAAAAATGAGAGAAAAAAAAGATGGACATCAATCT
Organism: Nothobranchius furzeri; assembly: GCF_043380555.1. Taxonomy (NCBI): domain Eukaryota; kingdom Metazoa; phylum Chordata; class Actinopteri; order Cyprinodontiformes; family Nothobranchiidae; genus Nothobranchius; species Nothobranchius furzeri. The sequence continues at coordinate 71,567,133 of NC_091744.1, read as the reverse complement.
TCTAAAACTTCTCACTTAGTGGGTGTTCCAGTGTGCATTAAGAGGAGCAACACATGTTCACCTTCATATACACCACTGGTGACAATTACAGTAGGATCATGAAGGTATTTGTGATGATTGTATGTCTTACATCAAAGTGTAAGTGAGGACCTTCATCTTCATTTGCAGACCCCAAAGGTGAACAAGTCATAAAAACCAGATGCCCACCGAAGTTAAGGAAGACAGGCTCTGGTTTTGATTTAGTCGCCTTATAATGATTTACTTGACTTCAGTCTCTAAGCAATTTCAGGGTTGGGGTAGTATTTGAAGACCTTGTAAATCCACTGTGTGTAGAAGGGCACGTTGATGAAGATGCCAGGCTGGTTGGCCCGAGCACAGCCTCTGCCATGGACGCTTACGCCAACAATAACTCTGATCTCGCCATCCTGACAAACAAGAGGGCCGCCGTAATCCCTCTGCAAAAGTAAAGGAAATCCAGAACATTTATGTGTGTGTCTGTGTGTCTGCAACTGAGAAACAGCAGTCACCTCCGTTTACATTTTTGAGAATTCATTGTAACAAACAATGTATTTGACGTGCTCGGTGACAGGCAGCACGAACGTGGGCAGACCTCTAACAGAGTCAGAAACCTCAAACATCTTTGATATCTGATGAAATTTAGAGCAAGTCTCCAGCTGCTCTATTTACAACAGACTGAACACTAAGCGTGCGGATTTAAATAACATTTGTTTGAGATTTAGATCAAACTTGGGTTTGAAAGAGTTGCGTTGAATCAAGGCACAATTGTCCTCCTAGATTCACAACAGCTCCTTTACTCCTAGTTCTTACTGGCTATGTGTGTTTAAAATTTATGGCATGATTCTTCATATGAATTGATGTATAAATGGCTAAAAAGCTCACAGACAAAATAATATAGCATTATAAGCAATAGCATACCTCACACACTCCCTCATTCTTCTTCCCCCCTGCACAGATTTTGGTGTTGGTGATATGGAAGATCCCTCTGTGCATCTCTCTGCACCTGTCATTGCTGACAATGGGCAAGTTGACCTCCTTCAGTACCTCATCGTGGCCTGTGCCTGAAAAAGTCCAGAGTCATATTACTGCTTTGTTTTTGGTGTTACTGTATTATTATTATTATTATTATTTTTTTTACTTCTGTCCAAAGTGACTTCTAAAGCACGACACAGTGGAACCATGAATCTAAAATAAAACAGCCTTAAGAGCAGGAAGGGCACTTTCAGACAACAATAGGGCCTGTTTCATTTGTGAGCCAAGATGGGTGAGCCTGGGAATGCAAATTAGTTTTGTGATGTAGATCTGTGCTTTTTTCTGACCCGAGTGTTTCCATATCAACATACGTTGGGCAGAAAATGCAGGAAATAGGGGTTTAAGACTTCTTTCACGTTCAACATGCATGTGAGACTCAGAGAGACCGACCGTATTTTTTAAAAGGAACAAGTATTTAAAGTTTCTCAATGAGCCCCATCTTTAACTTTTAAACCATGCATTTAATACAAATTACTTAAAAAGCAAGTCACCCCCAAATCAACATTTTTGCTGATAAACTATATAAATGAGTGTCTAATCGTGCTGTAGACACGTGCAGTCAACAATTTGGCACTTTAGTGCATCTTAGTTCAAATTTAAATAATCTCCCTAAATTGTCAGTAGTAGTAGTAGAAGAAGAAGAAGAAGAAGAAGAAGAAGAAGAAGAAGAAGAAGAAGAAGAAGAAGAAGAAGAAGAAGAAGAAGAAGAAGAAGAAGAAAAAAACATTTCAATAGTGCCTCTCAAGATAAAAATCACGAGGCACTCCACAAAAACAAAAAAACTGTAAAAATATAAATAAATTCTTTAGAAAATGATTAAAAATATATTTAAAATGAGCAAAAAATAGACAAATGTGATTAAAAATGTAAAGAAAGCGAGAGAGAGTGAATAGGAAAGAGGGACATCTGTGGATCCTGATGAAGGTGGAATAGGTAGGGAGAGCAGAACAAGGAGAGGGTGATGAAGGTCACACAAAAGCCTGAACAAGTGAGTTTTCAGCTGCTTTTTAAAGGAGTCCACTGAGCCCACTGATCTAAGGCTCGGGGGAGAGAGTTCCAGAGTCTGGGGGCCACAGCAGCAAATGATCTGTCACCTTTGGTCTTTAGCCTGGTGTGCTGCACAACCAGTAGGCTTAGATCACTGGACCTCAGGGATCTGCTGGGGGTGTAGGGACTAAGAAGATCATCCAATGTATGATGGTGCTTATCCATGTAAGGCCCTATAGACCAGAACCAGGATCTTGAAATGAACCCCGAAGTTGACTGGCAACCAATGAAGCTGGAGAAGTGAGGTGATGTGGGTGTGTTTGGAGGACTTGGTCAGAATCCGAGCACAGGTATTCTGGACCACCTGTAGATGGTTCAGGTAGGTTTTTCCCAGAAACGTGAAAAGAGAGTTGCAGTAGTCTAAGTGTGAGGAGATGAAGGTGTGGATAACTGTTTCAAATTCACAGCGGGACAGAATGGGACTCAGCTTAGCAATGTTCCAGAGATGGAAGAAGGAAGAGCGAACAAGAGAACTGACATGGGAATCCAGGGTGAGAGCTGGGTCAAAGGTCACGCCAAGATTCCTGACGGAAGGTTTGGTGTGAGTAGCAAGCTGACCAAGATAGTCTCTTACTTTGGGAACCAGCTTGTCTGGGGCACAGATGAGGATCTCAGTCTTATCTTCATTCAGCTGAAGAAAGCTCCCAGCCATCCAGGTTTTGATAGAGTCTAAGCAGGTGTGTAACAGCTGCAGCTTAGACATCTCATGGGGCTTAAAGGAGATGTACAGTTGGATGTCATCTGCGTAAAGATGGTAGGAGATTACTTTGAAGGAGCTCAGGATGTGCTGAACAGGAAGCACATAGAGGAGGAAGAGCAGAGGCCCCAGTACAGAACCTTGTGGGACACCATGGGCAAGGGAGGTGGTGGAGGACCTAAACTTAAAGACGGCCACAGAAAAGGAACGCTCAGAAAGATAAGAGGGGAACCACTCCAGCGCAGTTCCTGATAGGCCTACCCAGTCTCTCAGCCTCTCCAGTAGCAGGTGATGGACAACAGTGTCAAAGGCTGCAGTCAGGTCCAGCAAAACCAGAACTGAACAGTCCCCTGCCGTCGTCAGGTAAAAATTCTGTACTGCATTTGAATTTAAATCTGCCATCGCTATTGGCTAAGAGGTACACTATGATGTTAGCTGGTAATTATGATGTCAAAATGTTGTAGTGAGCCTGTGTGTGTATTTGTTAGTGGCTTCACCCTCTCGGTCTGCCAGGCAACAGAAATTGTTGCATTTTTCAAACATGAAGTGGGAGCGGTGTAAGACTCTGGTAGGGGGTGACTTGCTCTTTAACTTTCCAGGTGCCTGGGTTCTCATAATACTTCTGTTAAGTGCAAGGTCTTCACCTATATTCTCCTACTTTCTTTTAACATTGCAAAAAAGTGTTTGACTTTTGGCTCCTCTTTATGTCGTATTCTGTTTAATTTGTGCACCTTCCCTTGCCAGCATATTGTGCAGTGTGTTTTTAAATACAAGGACTTCAGACAAGCAGAGAAAAGAATAAAACACCAGTAAAAATAAAAAAACAGAGGAAAAATATTTTTTTTTAAAATGTGCAGCAGATGAACCGTATCTGAGAGTTTTATGATCTTTGTTTAACAGAAAAAAATGCCATCAAAAAGCTGACAGGATCTGAGGGTTGTCATTCAGGTTATTGTCTACTACATTTTAAGTTTTCCACTAGCAGCTCTCTAAGAATCACCTTAATGGTGCAAAACACTGCCATGCCTCTCAATTTATTTATTTTGTTGCTTTTGAAATGACGATAATGATAAATGATCCGCACCTGAATTGCACCTTTCAGAGCCAGAGGACACCAAAGTGCTTTATACTTCATTGTAAGATTCAACTTAAAAATATGGAAAAAAAATCATCTAAGCCAGACTGCAGGAAATAAAGGGCCAGAGGATTTGTTCTAAAATGAGTTCTTTGCCACTTCACAAGCAAATAACAGAAAACTTTATGTAGAAAATAGTTTGGTACTGTAAATTTGTGACAAGCAGCCAAAATCTGCAGAAAACATTTATAGACGGTTTGAACCGCTAAACTCCTCATCAAGACTACTGTAAAATCTAAGATCATTCTGGGGGAAAATTTGAAGAGATGATGGACGGCTAAAAGTTTTTCTACAATGTTGTAGTATTGAAAAACTTGACTCCATCCAGAAAAGAGTTAAATGAATGGAGGGAAGACTAAAGATGCTCAATAAAACACATTACCCTGCAAGCTAAGAGCACACAAATGTGCAAACAGCTTTGAATGCTTACATAAATCATCATTACCTTTAGTTTCTCCCCATCCGTACATTTTACATATCGTTCCCTCTGGAATGGAGCATCCAGCCACTGGCAGCTGAATAGTATGAACATTGTCAGCAGGAAAGGCTGGCCTAGGAATTTTAACGCACACACAAATTACAACAGACAGTTACTAATATGCACACAAATCATCTAAATATTTTTGAACATATTTTTTGCAAACACTCACTTTGCAAGTCTTAGGAGAGCTAAACTTGACCCTTCAGGGCCACATATTATATGAGCTATGTTGACCTCCTGCCTTTTCAACCTGTCGAGAGCATCTTCTTGTAGATCAGAGATTCCGAGCCACACTCGATACTCACTGAGGTCTGGAACACTGAAGCAACACGGTAGATCAAGTATTTCGACATTGGTGAAATCTCCAGAAAAAAGCTGTTATAGCTACATAAATTACCAGGAAGAGAAGCACTGTTGGTCAGTGAGAACCCACTCCTCTCGGATTAGTGAACCACCACACCAGTGAACTGATCTGAAAAAAAAAAATGAACATAAAACATAACTGGTACATGATGAAGGAGTGAAAGTCCGTCATCTACACTGACTTCTTGTTGCAAGGTCCCTTTATGGGCCTTTGGACCCAATAACCCAAAAACTACTGTTTTATTAAAAGTTTGGGAGTGAACAAAAACAAAATGCTTTACCCTTTCTGTATGCTGACCATCCAGCTCCCGCCTGATATGCCAACTGGAGCTCCGCCCACGATCCTGGTCCTTTTATGGACAAAACATCCCACAGAGGATGGCTCGGCTAAACAAGCAGCAACATAGACACACACCAGTGTTCATTTTGACAAGAAACTTTCATTTAGTTTAGAGTCTTTTGATTTTTTTCATTTTAGTCACAATTTAGCCATCCTACTTGTTTGAGGTTTAGTCTTTTTTTGTCAACTAAAATATATGTATTTTTATACTGATGCAGTGATTTTCAATTTGTGTAAAGGAAATGTTAACTACACCTACTTGAAACTGTAAAGAAAAATGTAAAATTCTACATATGTATAATTGTTTTTATAATAATAAGTATAATTGGAAAATACCAAAAGGAACACTAAGAGTTTGAAATTGTGTCTCTCAATATTATTAAAATAAACAAATCTGTCTAATGTGCAGTAATATATGTAATCATGACAGGAAATGACATCATACCATCAAAACGTTAAAATGTATTACTCTAAAGGTATGCTAAAGGTAAGAATTGTTTTCAGGAGTTTTATTAGACTGATTCACCAAGATTCCTCACAAAAGCTCTGCTAAGAACATCGAACGCTGATCATAACAGTAATGGCTCCATGAAAATGAAAATGATTAGACAACAAGATGCGCATCACGCTGCTCCGTGGTTCAGGTTGGTTTCCTGAGATCCAGCACCCCTTCTCCCACCCCCGCTCGCTGCTAACAACACCATAACACTTTTATAACCAAGGGAAACCCAGATGTGTTCTCGCCAAGCAAATACTTTTCAGACGGTCATGCGTACTGCTTCTACTCCCAGCCGCAAACACTTTTTCCCTTTAGACATAACTTTTACCGCCATTAACATCAATGATGTCTGGTTAGCGGTAACTTGTTCAAACAGCGTCCGGCTCTGAACTCTGATTGGTTCGTTTCTCGTCTAGTCCCGCCTGTTCCATTTGCTGATTGGTTATTTTTTCTGGTCTCCCATCTTTTCCGTTTTCTGATAGGATTTTTGTTGCTGTCAATTTTTGTTGTCATCTCTTATTCATCAAAAAACATGTCCATCAATATTCATCCAAATTTAGTCTTTATTGGCGTGTTCGTTTTAGTTTTAGTCCGCAAAAATTCAAGTCAAATGGGAAAAAACACACACAAAGAATAGAACACATATGTCTACAAAAAATTCTATTTTCTGCATCATCTATCACGAGAGTTAAACTTAAAAATGTACTTTATCCAACTGTGAAGAAAAGCAAACTTCCAGGTTTGGAGGAGATCAGATATAGATGCTCACCTGCTGGAATGGTATTCTGGGAAGCATCGCCTGAAGAACGTAAGCAAGATGAACAAATGGTTACAGACTATCAACTCAAACAAGGTGATTTCATAAATGTGGTTGTACTGAGATAGCCACAGTCAACAGGACACTTGCTAGATGTTTAATTGAAGGTTAAGACTTACTCACCATAATGGTTTAGACACAAAGTAAAATGTTTAGTCGCTTATTTAAGAGGGGAGGTGGTTGCAGGGATTAGTTCTGCTGCTTCTAAAGATCTGAGTTTAACTGTCAGTCACTCCCTCAGCAGCCCTCTCCTGGTCAGCCAGGTGATGCCTCCTTTAGGCACATTTTTCAAACAGGAAGTGTGAGTGCAGTAACACTTTGGTAGGGGGGTGACTGACATTGTAAAGTAGCAAGTTTGTTTTTTGTGTGCAGTTCCACTTTACTCAGATTTCATTTCTTTGGAATAGACTATCTAACGGAAAAATCTGACTAAGTGCACACTCAGCTATTTGCATGGTGAAAACAAAAGATAGCATGACTGTTTTTTCAGAAAGCAAAAAATAAAATTTGCATTCAAAAGGTAATAACTGAGTGAGATATGCACCCCCGTGGATTTTGAGCCCTTTAATTAGAGTGCAAACAAATTTAGAGAGGCAAAATCTGTCAGCAAGACGAAGGAAAAACCCTCAATTTCACCGCGTCACATATTGTTTTCTCTCGGTGTGTTTATCCACTTGACGGGGCTCTGTAAAAGTACTTTAAGTGCGCACATCTATGTACTTACAAGGTTTCACGTTGCAGTAGTCCCAGTGAATGGCAGAATGATTGGTAAAACACCAGGGACCGTGTTTGTCCTTGTCAGGATTTCTGCAGAAGTTCCCCTCCAGGCCTGCCGTCAGCATGCCCCGGTCTCCGCTGGACACAAACAGACAAAAACACTCCCTAATTAATGAAACCCTAGTGATTTATAACAATAGTAACACGCTAAATTCATTTAGTCAGGCTGGATTTGGACAGTCAAACTACAAAACTGAGCAAACGTTGTCCATGCAGGCACTAAAAAAGGATCTGTAAAAAGATGAACCACTAAAAAAAGGTTAAAACTGCTTTTTTTTTACATATTCAACAAATAAAAGAGAATTAAGAAAATTAAAGAGAAACATTTTTCTCTGCAAAAATGTGCTGAGGACAGGGAAAAGTTCAAAATCTATTTATACATGTTAGTTTTCTCACATAGCCAGTTTTCACTCTGCCTCCTTAACCCTGACCTTTGACCCTCGAGCAGGAGCCAAACAGAGGAGCAGAGTGGCTTTGAAGTGTTAGTACAAAGAAAGAGTTTTGGGTCGAAGGTGAGAAGTGGAGTGTGTATCCCTGAACCAAGTTAGCGCTGGGAGTCATTCCTGCTCAGTTAAGTCATCTTCAGGAAAAGACTTCACTTGTTGTTTGGAGATGCTGGAGAAACTAGCCTTGGCATACCCCAGGAGCAGTTTTCTCCTGCTGAAACAGAGACACTGAACATGATCAGGCCTAAGTGTCTGCCTGTAGCATCAATGTGTCCCTGAACTATGTTTCTGTTTATTGAAGCAGTCACTGACGAGCACAAATCCTTCCTGTGGAAACTCTGCTCATTATCTGAGGTTTGATTTGATTCCACAGAGCTCTTATAAATGCTATATTCTTTGTTAGACCCTGGAGGTTAACCTCTTTCATAACTTTGCCACATCTCTATTTCAGACAGAGGCACATGTCTGTGATTTATTAATGGTGCAGGTCTGGTTTTTACATCTTAAGAGTTTGGAGAAGTTATTAGTCAAAGAATGAGAGATGATCCGATGGGCCAACCTGTTGCTGTGGTCTCTCCAGGAAGCGCAGGGCAGGTTTGATCTAGTTCTTGACTTCTCTCCTTGGTAATTCTCCCCAAAGCTCCAATAACAGTCTGGATTTAGACACGGGAAAGGGTGAAAGAAGTTTTAGTTATCATTTCACAAAACAAAATGAAACCACATAAGCTCAAACTGTAGTTGCTGAGAACTATATCAGTGATGATGTTTGATGTATTACATGAAATAATCAGCTGCAAAACTGGATACAGAGAAGAACAAACTTACTGTAACCATCAAATAAAGAACATGCAAAGCTGGGAACACAATGTAAATCATTCACAATAGCTCCTAAAATAACATGGGACATGCATATGTTTTTAAAACTGTCTGTCATCCTGTATTTTATTTCTATATGGGAATGTATTCAACCCTCAAGGGTAAACCACAAGCTCCCAACCCAACCTCAGAATGGGTTTAAATCCAAGGCCACAGAGTCTCAAAGAAATATTCTTGAAATCCCCCAGGAAATCTGAATTTGTGTAATCAAGCATAGATCTACATCTCTCTCTTTTCAAATCTTTTGCTACCCCAGAAAGAGTCTGAACCAAGACTAATCCTTCAACTCAGTCTTTCACTGTCCAATAAGACCAGGCCATCCTTAACTGCTGTCAGATTTTATTTATGAGAGATGTGGTGGTCAGTCCCTTCCCACAGTCCCGCAGTGCTCCACAGGGATGGTGAAAACAGGGTTACAAACTGATATGTGCGCTGGAGTCTGATAGAAACCCTGCAGGCTATAAAATAGAAAAATACCACAGTCTCCTCTGTTTGGAATGAAAATTACAGAAAGTACTCCCCAGTTTGTTTTAGAGTCAAATAAAGCTGTCGAGTCTCTCACCGCTTTCAGGTCTGTTGTGGGTGCCGCAGCGAGGGATGTTGGTGCAGAACATGGTGCGGACTCTTGGGTCTGTAGTGAAGCACCAGGGGGATTCTTGTCCATCTGGATTTCGACAGTAGTTCTCTCTCAGGTCCCTGGAAAACACAGAGAAAGCCATCCCGTTGTATGCAAGGATGAAATTGTGTGCATGGTGGGTGATGGAGCGGATGGATTTTCCCATGTGGGATTTTGACTCACTTGCAAGGGTAAGCTTGAGGGGAAAATGTGTGGTTATGGGGAAACTGGGAATCCCATCTCTGGCATATGATTCCACTTGGTGTCATGTCCACCGTGCCCCTGTAGCCCTCTCCTCTGCCCTCGTAACATTCACTTGTTTCCACCACAGGATTTTTAGGAGGGGTTTCTGTGGAAGGGTATTGCATGTTAGTTAAATACAACAAGGTAAGTGTAGCTGATTTGCAGTTTCATTGATTCTAGAACAGCAAAGAGTGCCTGAGTTGTGACAAACCATCAGAAACAGTAAGTATTACACCTTGGACTCCATGAAGACGTTAAACTGGAAGGAATTAACGACAAATGTATTACAATAGAAGTTCTTTCCCTGATGCAGGCACAAAATTCCGATCATTCACACAGCAAAACATTAACTTTTCAACATTTCTGCAAATTTCAGATAATAAACAATTTATGAAAAGTACAACAAATGTTTTGGGGGGACTACCTTGTGATTGACACGTCCCTACCATAGTTCGTGGTTCTCAGTCAAAATCTTACTGGCATAATTTTCCAAGGAACAAGACGGTGACAGCCAACATCCACAACCCACTGCTTTCAAGTGGGAGACCACAAACCAGCTAGAACTGAGTCTTTGGCTCGATTTTTGTCAACACACCTCATGAAAATCAAGAGTTTATTCAGACTTTATGGACACGTTTGTTCTTTATCAGCCAGTATTTGTCAATGCACATGGGCAATAAATAAACAAATATTAAAAAATATGATTTCCACACAATTTATGGTGGCATGTTTGCTTCCATTTGTTTCTCACCAAACAGTGAAGAGTTCGGGACATTTAACTAACGCAGACAGGCTCCAAACAACTTTTAAACCTAAGATCTGAGGGTTCTGCACAGTATCTGTGCTCTTGAGTTATGTGCACCAAAATGTGGCTCTACTGCATTAGTTTGTGTCACACAACCGCGCTCCAAGCTTCGGCGCTCTGTCCTGCTCATATATAGCAAGATATTTTCCATAGTTGACCATTCTTTCTAACAGTGATGGAAAAATCTGAAGGTAGTGTATCATTTGGAGAGATTGTAAGTTACACCCGTCTCCTGCAGGTAGTGCAGACATTTTGCACGTCACATATACAGAACATTGCATAACAAAGTCAATTAAGAAAAGATTCCCTTCAAAGCATTAACTGTCACTGGGACACCGTTCTCACAAGTGTGCTACTGTTTCATTTGATTGTAGGATAGCCTGAAGGGACACCCCTCCAAAATTAAATAGATGTAATTAAAATGTTTTAACTCATTCTCTGCCATTAGTGTCTCAAGTCATCATTCTTAATCCAACCGCTTGCTGCCATTGACAAATAAATTCGCCAATTGCGTGTTTTAAGAAGGCTGGATTGGGAACGAGCTTGCGCACCTTGAGAGTAAAACATCACGCCTCAAACATTGATTTTCATCCATGTGTGTCACAAGTCATGTGATCAGGAAGCAGACAATCCACAAATTAGGAAATCGGTTTGGAACACCGTTATGAAAAATGCATGGCGCAGACCGAAAAAGCTTCTGCAGCTCACACTTTGACAATGGATTGCGAAAGAATGGAAAAAGATAGAAACAAGCTGATTCTTCCTGATGTAAGAAGTGAGTATAATCTTTCTTTTGGTAACTTTCACTGATATGTGGTCATTGAGCACAATATTCTGTGACTCTTCAAAAAACAGTAAACATGTTCAAAAACACTGGCAGTCAGGGGCTTTCTTTCTTTTCTTTTTAATCTCAACACTTACAAATTATTGAAAGGCATTTTGTACCTGCTTATCCACACAGGGTCTGGGGGGGGGTATCTCCAGCAGTCTGGGCAAGCAGGCAGGGTACACCCTGGACAGGTTGCCAGGCCATCGCAGGGCTTTATAAACAACAGTGAATGAATAATAAAATGAAACAGAAGGTGGGTGGGTGGACTCCCGGCCTTCTTGTCCCGTCCTTGCTCTTTCCTAATGGAGCTCGCTAACTCACAGAATCTCTCAGGCAAGGAGTCGATTTTCTTACACAATCAGAGGAGCACATCACTGGTAGTGGATCAGCTCTTCGTCTGACTTCCTCGTCTGGTGGATCCACCACTGGAGAGTGTACCTGAGACTCATCTGCATCCTTCCCACTAGAGAAGAAGCTATAGAGGAAGTTGGCACAAGCACAGCTTCTTGTTCTGGAACCTGACGATCACAGGGCTCCCCAATGATTTGAGCATGACCATTTGAGCATGTCGTTTCTTGATTTGATCCACATATGACCTTATGACACGTCTGTCTCCAGTCTGTAGAGTGTTTGACACACTACCTGTGTTTGCCATAACAACAACAGGTACTAACGTGACTGTAGTTATGGATGTACCTGCTGGAAAATAAATAAATAAATAAATAAATAAATAAATAAATAAATAAATAAATAAATAAATAAATAAAAACTATTCCACTTGCTGTGTGTGTTATGATGTTCTTTCTGTTAGTTTTGTCCCGTATGTGTTTTTCACTTGATGTCTGGCTCCTTCCATGTTTTTGGCATTCGGCTCAAAGCCTGAGATTTGCCTGTTTTGTAACAAGCACTGTAACCCACCTTTGCACCCTTGGTGATCCTATCTGTGACACTGGCTTCTTTTTCATGGAGCGGTTTGTGATCAGTGTTGATTGTCAGTGTATGTCCCTAAAACGTACTTGTGAACTCTTTTGATCACGAATATGACAGCTTACCCCCTCCTTATCGAGCTGTGAGTGACACTTGTCAGCTGTCGTCAGAGTCATTGCCATGAAACATATTGGTGTTTCACTTCCATGACCCATCACATGTGACAATACACCCCCCACTCTGTACGGAGTTGGCTCGGTCATGTTCGTAGGAGGTAGAGCTTCCTCAATGGCTTGTAATATGCTTATAACTGGCTGCAGGCCACCAGTGTTTATTATGTGATCCAAGTAATCCACCGGATAATGTAAGGACTCACATTTCCTTCTGTGTAGAAACAGACCTACCTCTTTGAGTCTTTTGTGTAGCTCGTCCAGTTATGATGTCATTTTTCAGAAGCTTTTCAATATCCTCTGCAACTTTAGTCCTCGTGACTTACGGTACTGAGTGAAGACTAGAATTTGGCATTTTCTCACATGCAGATTTTTCACATGGATTTTCTGCCTTCATTCCTTTTAACTTGCCTAATTCTTTTTTAAAAACTTCCTTGTGTCTCACAAGAACTTCCTGTAACCTCTGTGTCTATTTTTCATCTTGGCTTAAAGGTGTATCATGTAGAAAAGAAGTAAAATTAGCATCCTGTGGTAAAAGTTTGTTACTGAAACCACTTTAAACAACTCTGGAGCTTTTTAACAGCCGTCATCAAATTACAATTGCAGTATTAGCTCGCAGGAGACAGGGCAACCCCAATCTCACAGATGGTAAACAGATGTTACGTCCATCCTTCCTTTGTTTTGAAAGGAGAAATACTGATAATACCCACAGCCAGCTGGACAGTAAATATGTTTCATTATAACCTTTCTTCCAAAATGACTGAAACATTAGATTTTCTCACTGTAAAATTCTCACTATACTCTTACATGGGTCGGCAACAAGATGGCGCCTGTGCTTGGCTTAGCCGCAGTCACCGGCCAATTTTTCAAACTTTTCTCCACTAACCTCCTCTTTTCCACCTTGCTCCGGTCTGCGATCCTCTTCAGTAGTGTCCCTGCTACCATCTCCTATGATCGCCAGACTCTTTTGTCCTTCCGTTTGTTCACGATCGCCCATGATGCACCGAGGACGTACCATCCTGTTTGTTTACCTGAGCGGCGCACTGGCCCGGAGCCGAACGACGATCACGAGCTACGCACCTCCAGCTATGTTTGTCCGGTCCCGGGAAAACGTCGGAGGAAAAGAGGTAAACGAGCATGAATCCAGGTGAGAATAAGACTTCTCTTAAAGCGTGGTTTATCTGGTAAACATCGGCGCAATCTTCTAGCTTCTTGTCCTTTGTTTGGTGACCTGAGCGCCACTTCCGCATTCCCGCCAGGCCGCATTCCAGCGTGGTTCATCCGTCCAAGTTTTTTAATGTTGGTTTATCCTCATTCCTCAGTGGTTTCTCCTCCTGTTCCCTCCATAAGTGGTTTTTATAAACACTGTGGATCTAACCCTGCTAATTTACGTCCACTAACTCCAGCTGTTTCTGTAGTTTCTGATTCCTCCTCCTCACTCAGCATGGCTCTATTAAATACCTGCTCTGTTAACAATAAATCCTTCTTGCTCGATGATATAATTCTCTCTAAAAACCTGGATTTTCTGTTTCTTACTGAAGTTTGGCAGCAAACATCTGATTATTCTGGTTTGATTGAACTCTGCCCGAGTGGTTATTCTTTTCTTAGCCAGCCCCAGGGTTCTGGTCGTGGTGGAGGCCTAGCTGTTGTTTTCAGAGACCATCTTCCTTGTAGCTCTACAACCTCTGGTCACTTTGTTTCCTTTGAACTGCAGCTGATTAAAGTCGGGCGTGAGGACCCGTTCCACTGCACTGTGGTTTATCGTCTATCTGGTCCAAACAGTTCTTTCCTTCAGGAGTTTAGTGACTTTCTATCCTCCACTGTGAAGTTGTCCAGACTGGTGATTGTTGGTGATTTTAACATCCATGTTGATGATCCCTCAATTCACTTTGCAATTAATTTATCCAGCCTTATGGACACCTTTGGCTTTACCCAGCATGTTTCTGGCCCCACACACACCAGGGGGCACACTCTAGACCTTGTTTTTACCCTGAGTCTAAATGCTGACAGTGTTTATCCTGAGGACATTTATATTTCAAATCACCATTGCATTTTCTTTAACTTGTCAGTTTCTGCGTCCCTCCTACTGCTCGCCGTATGGTTAGTTCTCGTTTTCTTAATGAGAGCACAGCTAGCAATTTTTCTGCTGCTTTTGATCCACCCTGTTCTTCTGATAACGACCCAGATTCCTTAACTTCTCAGTTTAATTAGCACTGCCTCTCCATTCTGGACTACATCTGTCCTGTCAGAACCAGGTCAGTTCCTGCAGTGAACCCTACTCCCTGGTTTAATGACAGCCTTTGCAGCCTGAAGCGCCAATGCAGAAAAATTGAGCGCTTGTGGAGGAAAACCCATCTCCACGTCCATCTGCTGCACCTAAAGGATCTTCTGACATCCTTTAACACTGCAGTCAGATCTGCAAGGGTTTCCTATTTCTCCAACCTGGTGTCCCAGAGCAAAGGGAACCCCAGGTGCTGTTTAACACCATCAGCAGCATCGTCTCTCCTGCCACTCCTACAGCCTCCATCCACTCTGTTACAGACTGTGAGAACTTTCTGTCTTTCTTTGTGGACAAAGTCAATAAGATTGGATCTAGCATCTCTCCTTCAGCCTTATAGCTGCCTCTCCCGACTCCAACCAGGCCCATCATCCTAGATAGCTTTGCTCCTGTTTCTTTGCCTGAGTTAACCAAACTAGTTAACTCTATGAAGACCTCTGCATGCCCCCTCGACATCTTACCCTCATCTTTGTTTGAGTGCTTTTCAGTCCATCGGTCCCAGCGTGATCTCTATAATTAATGCTTCTCTGGCTTCTAGTCAGGTCCCTGCTTACTTTAAGAATGCTGTAATCCACCTGCTTCTTAAAAAACCGAGTCTCAACCCCTCTTTCCATAGCAGCTTCAGACCCATCTCTAAACTTCCATTCATCTCCAAGATCTTGGAAAAGGTCGTGGCTAAACAACTCACAGCTGCTCTTGATGAACATAACGTCTATGATAGCTTCCAGTCAGGTTTTCGTAGAGCTCATTCTACTGAAACAGCTCTTCTTAGGGTCTCTAATGACCTTCTGACTCACAGTGATGCAGGGGACTGTTCTGTTTTGGTCCTGCTGAACCTGACTGCAGCCCTTGACACTGTTACCATACCATACCATACCAATTTTATTTATATAGCACATTTAAACACGGCATGAGAGCCGACCAAAGTGCTGAACAAAACACACAATAAAAACAATCAAAAATAAAAACTAAATCCATTAAAATCAAGTAATCCAACCCTAAAAGGAAAGGTAGAAAGGGAATAAGTTAGACAGAATTAAAAGCCAGAGAATAAAAGTGAGTTTTTAAACGAGACTTAAAAAGGGAAAGAGAGGAAGAGAGTCTGATCGGGAGGGGCAAGTGGTTCCAGAGCTTCGGTGCACAAACTGAAAAGGCGCGCTCCCCGCGGGACTTACAGCGAGAGCTAGGGACATGTAGGAGGTGTTGGTCAGCTGATCGGAGGGATCTTGTAGGGACATATGGGTGAATGAGCTCAGACAAGTAGCCAGGTGCTAAGTTATTTAGGGATTTAAACACAAAAACCAGGATCTTAAACTCTATCCGGAGATGGATGGGGAGCCAATGAAGATTTGCTAAAACCGGTGTGATGTGTTCCCGCTGCCTGGTGCCAGTCAAGAAGCGAGCTGCTGCGTTCTGCACTAGCTGAAGTCGAGCGAGAGTGGAGGAGGAGATACCGTATAGCACTGAGTTAGAGTAGTCGAGACGGGAAGTAATAAATGCATGGACAACTGAATGAAGATGATGCCTTTTTAAAATGGGCTTAACTTTAGAGAGACGCCTCAGGTGGTAATAACAGGTCTTAACTACCTGGTTGACATGAATGTCCATTTTTAGTTTAGCGTCCATCACAACCCCTAAGTTTGTGACACGGTTTTTCAACCCACTTGTGATAAATGGAAGGGTCAGTTGGGGACTTTGAGAAGTACCAGGGCTGAAAATGATGGCCTCTGTCTTAGCGTCGTTCAGCAAAAGAAAGTTTTCTGACAGCCAGCTCTTCACATCATTACAGCATTCAACAAGGGGCAGTAAGGAGTCATTAGGCTTCACAGAGGCATATAACTGGCAATCGTCTGCATAAAAATGGTAATCAATGTGGTGTTTTTTAAAAATGTCACCCAGGGGCAAAATATATAAATTAAATAAAAGGGGTCCAAGAATAGAGCCCTGAGGAACACCACAAGTCAAAGCCGCAGAGGGGGAGGCAGCACTACCCATCATAACATTAAAGGTGCGGTCACAGAAGTTGACCATCACCTGCTACTGGAGAGGCTGAGAGACTGGGTAGGCCTATCAGGATCTGCTCTGGAGTGGTTCTCCTCTTATCTTTCTGAGCGCTCCTTTTCTGTGGCTGTCTCCAAGTTTAGGTCCTCCACCACCTCTCTTACCCATGGTGTCCCACAAGGTTCTGTGCTGGGGCCTCTACTCTTCCTCCTCTATCTGCTTCCTCTTCAGCACATCCTGAGCTCCTTCAAAGGAATCTCCTACCATCTTTATGCAGATGACATCCAACTGTACATCTCCTTCAAGCCCCATGAGATGTCTAAGCTGCAGCTGTTACACACCTGCTTAGACTCTATCAAAACCTGGATGGCTGGGAGCTTTCTTCAGCTGAATGAAGATAAGACTGAGATCCTCATCTGTGCCCCAGACAAGCTGGTTCCCAAAGTCAGAGACACTCTTGGTCAGCTTGCTTCTCACACCAAACCTTCAGTCAGGAATCTTGGCGTGACCTTTGACCCAGCTCTCACCCTGGATTATCATGTCAGTTCTCTTGTTCTCTCTTCCTTCTTCCATCTCAGGAACGTTGCTAAGCTGAGTCCCATTCTGTCCCGCTCTGAACTTGAGACAGTTATCTTCTCCTTCATCTCCTCACGCTTAGACTACTGTAACTCTCTTTTCATGTGTCTGAGCAGAACCTCCCTGAACCGTCTACAGGTGGTTCAGAATGCCTGTGCTCGGCTTCTGACCAAGTCCTCCAAACACACCCACATCACCCCTCTTCTCTTCCAGCTTCACTGCCTGCCAGTCAACTTCAGGGTTCATTTCAAGATACCTGGTTCTGGTCTATAGGGCCTTACATGGATAAGCACCATCTTACATTGGTGATCTTCTTAGTCCCTACACCCCCAGCAGGTCCAGTGATCAAAGCCTACTGGTTGTGCAGCACCAGGCTAAAGACCAAAGGTGACAGATCATTTGCTGATGTGGCCCCCAGCCTCTGGAACTCTCTCCCCCTGAGCCTGAGATCAGTGGACTCAGTGATCTCATTTAAAAAGCAACTGAAGACTCACTTGCTCAAGCTGGCTTTTGTATGACCTTCTTCACCACTCTCTCTTTATTCTGCTCTCCCCACCTATTCCACCTTCCTCAGGATCCACAGATTTCCCTCTTTCCTGTTCACACGCTCTCTTTCTTAACATTTTTTAATCATAATTGTCTATTTTTGCTCATTTTAAATATATTTTTATACATTTTCTAAATGCTTTTTTATATTTTTACATTTTTTGTTTTTGTGAAGCGCCTCGTGATTTTTATCTTGAGAGGCGATATAGAAATGATATTTTCTTCTTCTTCTTCTTACATACTTCACCTTTAATCTCATTCTCAGCTTTCATTTTTTCCAACCAGTCTATAGCCACCAGTTTTAGTGCAGAACCCTTCACTACCACCAGGGGTAATCTTTTCCTATGACTTGCATTACAAACGTCAAATTAATTTGTATAGCACAATTTACCACTTAACGGAAGTCCAAGGTGGTGAGCAGTATATAAAACATGGATTGACATCATAACAGCTAAAAGAGAAAAAAAATAGCATTAGAGCAAAACATAGATAAACACAAGTAAAAGCATTGCATAACAAAACAAAAGGTAAAAATACAAAAGCCAGTGTCAATGGTGTTGGGGAAAAGCTAACAAGTAAAAATGGGTTTTAAAATGATACTTAAACACCTGAAAAGATGGAGCTTGCTTTGCTTCCAGAGGGAGCTCATTCCAAACGGTTGGAGTAATTACCGAGAAGGTCTGGTCCCCGCTTGATCTCAGTTTAGAGTGCTGGACTTCCAGCAACTCCTGCCCAGTAGAGCAAAGCGCCCGAGAGGGTACACGCCTGTTTAACAATGTAGCCATATATGGGGGAGCACTGCCCTGCAGCACCCTTTACACATAGGGGAGGATCTTAAATCTTGCCCGATAATACACTGGGAGCCAGTGCAGAGAGGCAAGCACTGGGTTAATGTGGTCCCTTCGTCTAGTCTCAGTCAGAAATCTGACAGCAGAGTTTTGAATCAGTTGGAGCCATGCAGTTGCAGCCTGACTCAGTCCAGCATACAGCCTAAAAGCATGTACCACTGTTTACAAATGGGCTTTAGACAAGAAAGGCTTTATCTTGGATAGCCTACTCAAATAAAAGAATGCCCGGGTAACCATGTTTCTTTGTGCATTAAATTTAAAGGTCGCATCAATTTTCACCCCTAAATTTGTGACCAGAATTGTCTCATACTGCCCCAAAGAAGCAAGATCAATCTGGCCAGCTGCTCTAGCTCTTTCACCAGGGCTGAGTATTATGACCTCAGAGGAAATTAAGAGGCCATCAATGACTGTTAAACAGTCCCATAATGCTGACGCAGAGCCCCCTGCCCCCAAGAAAGGGGCAAATAGATCTGGCGGTCATCTGCATAGAAATGGAACTTAAGACCATGTCGCTGAAGGAGGACCCCAGGGGCAAGAGGTAGAGTGTAAACTGAAGGACCCTGTTGAGCCAAGGACTGAGCTCTGAGGGACACAACCCCCCCACCCACCACCCACCCCCCATCTGAGCCTTCACCATGCTGAAGAAGCTTCACCCATCCACACAACCTCTTGTCGTCAAGATAGGATCTCAGCCATTGGAGAGCCACCCCTGCAATCCCCACACAATTCTGTAAACGATCCAACAGAATTTCATGGTCCACCATATCAAAGGCAGCATTCAAGTACAGTAACAAAAGGACAACAGCATCACCCTCATCACCAGCTAAAAAAACATCTATCAAAAGAACTATCAAAAGAGAAGTCCCTGTTCTGTGTCCAGCTCTAAAATCTAACTGGAATGTCTCCAAAATGTCATGAGAATTCAAGAAGTACACCAGTTGTAAATAAACAACATCCTCCAAGCTTAGAGAGTAACAGGAGTTTTGAGACCGTTCGGTATTTGGCCAAAACTAATAAATCCAATGCCAATGCCAGTCTACACGCCTCAACCTGTTCAACACCCACAACTGCTATTTTTTCTCAACCGTATCATTTGAAAGTGTGTTTACTTTCATTAATATGTGGTATATAATTTACATCCTGTGTCTCTCTGAACTGGTTTTTCTTCATAATATTCTGCCTACACCAACTGCCGGTTTCTATCATCACATCATTTCTGTTTGCTTCCAACTTCACCTCAAGAAGTTTTACTCTGTAAGAATGTGTAAATTTTCTAAAATGCTAAAGCGAATACTTCCTCTTCCTCATCAGAACTATTTTCCTCATTCTGCCCATACAGGGTTAGGGTTGATCTGTATGTTTGTGTGCTGCACACGACTCTGTGTGGCATGCATGTCTTCTTTATTTTTATTTCTGGATTGACATGTTCAAGCAATAGAGCTCCGGGAGTTGACGTCACTTCTCCCGGCATGCAACAGTTCATATCGAAACGGCGCCATATTGGCATGCAGAAGCCGGCAGCTGGACTATTTGTTATTGTCAGATAACTCAATCAAACGGGAAATATGTTAGATTCCTGTTGTGCCCCAGGATGCAGAACAGACGCGGACGAAATAAGGAATGAGCCATCTACAGGATTCCCCAAGATCCGGAGCGCTGCAAACGTTGGATCATTGTAATAAAACGCACTAGTGACCGGGCTAAAATGAAGCTGTGGGATCCCGAGAGTAAAGGTTTTCACTTATGCAGCGACCACTTCATATCAGGTATTTAAACCAACGTTTCCTCAACTGTGTATGGTATTTATTTAAAATGCTTTTATTATGATTCTTAGTGGGCTTCCTAAACTTATTTTGGCGTGGCTTTTTCTGTCTTATTACTCATAGCAACAAGTAAACGTCACGTAAAACGTTGCCTCGTGATTTCTGCGTGCTGCCGTTTACGTGTTTTATGATCACAGCAATTAACCGGCTAAGCTGTATTTAATTTTTAAGCAATGGTTGATCAATTGTCAGATCACACATAAAAAGCACTTTGGATTGCTATTATCTGTCTCACCGAGACTACTTACGTGTAAATCTGTTATTTGTCCGTCCATCCATCCATTTTCATCCGCGTATCCGGAGTCGGGTTGCGGGGGCAGTAGCGTGACTTCCCTCTCCCCAGCCGCCGGAGCCAGCTCCTCCGGGTAAATCCCAAGGGGTTCCCCGGTCAGGTCCGGTGTTGTGCCGGTAAGAAGTCCGCTCCGACGCCAGAAGCTGTCGGCAGTAGAGTCGAGAGTCCAAGACCTTCTCCCCAGCTCCTCCGGCCGGGTAAATCCCAAGGGGTTTCCCCGGCCAGGTCCGGTGTTGTGCCGGTAAGAAGTCCGCTCCGACAGCTTCTGGCGTTTTTAAAAAGTATCCCAGGGGCACGGTAAGGGTCGGAGATGTTTAGTCTATTTAATTTCTGACTATATAAAACGATTTCTTCTGTTTTAAAGTGTGAAGTAAACTCCGACGAAGTAAAATACAAGCGGATCCCGTTCATGTTCATGGTTACATCCGTGTTTGTTTACCTTTTTTGCATGCCAAAATGGCATCCACTAACTGAGAGTCACGTGGGGTCCGGAGCTCTATATGTCCTATTTTTCCACTTGAGTCACACTTGGTTTCTTAAACCTGCATTCCGCGTGGCCGTGTTCTTTTCCGTTACATCCTTAGCACTTTGACTTTTTCCTGTCTCCTCCTTTCTTCCCCTTCAGCTCTCATGCTGTTACAAAAAGAATGACATTGCAGATTATGCACATAGTTGTTCATGACTTCCGCAGCTACAATGTTTTGTTCTTTCAAACTTCCGCTTAGTCTCGGACTGCAGGTGTCTTTGAATCCACTCATCATTAATATCACACACCAAGCGATCTCTTCAATCAATCAATCAATCAATCAATCAATCAATCATCAATCAATCATCAATCAATCAATCAAATTTATTTATGAAGCACTTTTCATACAAATGCAGCTCAAAGCGCTTTACAATACTAAAAACAACCAGACAGCAGTCGGTTTTCCACCCCTCCCATACAGATTCACATACGAGACCCCCCTTGTAACTCCCTCCTCCCACCTTCAATCCCATCCCAAGCAGATGCAAATTCACGTGCACACACACACACACACACACACGCGCGCGCGCACACACACACACACACACACACACACACACGTAAAAGAGAAAGGGCTGCTGGCTGAGCGCAGGTGTAGTAGGCACAAAGAAGACAGAAACGCCATCAAAGGAGCCAACTGCACCAGGAGCCACAGGATAGGCAGCAGTTGCCCGGGCAAGAGGAGGCACGATATGCACCCTGGCAGCCACAGCCAACCGCTGTGCCCGGGGCAGCCAGCCCCCACAGAGGAAACACTGGTTTACTAATGAGATTAAGATAAGTTAAGAATCGAATTAAACATAACAGCTGAAAAATAAAAATCTAAATAAAACACGCTGATAAAAGATAACCAAGTAGAAACATTTAATTAAATATATAAAAATATTGTACAACAGATTATTAATACTGGTTAAAACTAATAATTATTGCAAGTTAAAATTTATATATAAGAAAATATGTGTCATTTAAGTAAAAGAGTAAGTCACAAAACACTGATAAAATATATAAAAGATGGTAAAACAGGCTAAAATAAACCTAAATCAACTTAAAGCTATATTAAAAGGTGAGTCTTGAGCCTGGCCTTAAAAACAAGAACACTCTCTATGGCCCTGAGGTCCTCTGGCAGACTGTTCCAGAGGTGAGGGCCATAAAACTGGAAGGATGCCTTGCCTTGGGAGTATGACCTGACTTTTGGAATGATGTGGAGATGGCTGCCAAAGGAGCTCAGGGACTGCGAAGGCTCATATCTATGAAGCAGTTCTGAGAGATAAGAAGGCCCAAGACCATTAAGACATTTAAAAACCATCAAAAGAACCTTAAAATTGAACCTAAAACGTACAGGAAGCCAATGCAGCTTGTTTAAGACAGGCGTAATGTGCTTCTGCCTCCTGGTCTTTGTCAGGACGCGAGCTGCTGAATTTTGTAGTAGTCATAAACCTGATGTACTCTTTTTGGGAAGACCAAAATGCAGGGCATTACAGTAATCAATTCTACTGGTGATAAAAGCGTGCATCAGCATTTCTGTATCAGCCAGAGAGAGAAAGGAGTGGACTCTGGCGATATTTTTCAGGTGATAAAAACCAATTTTTGTACTGGTCTTAATGTGGGGGATAAAAGTTAGCTCAGAGTCAAAAATTACAACCAGGTTCTTCACTTGAGAGGACGAATTAAGATTTAGTGACTGTAGCTTTGGTAAAACTTTCTGTCTCTGGGCCTTAGGACCAATGACTAAGACTTCGGTTTTGTCCCGGTTAAGCTGGAGAAAGTTTTCTGCCATCCAGGATTCAATATCCGACATGCAATTAAAAAGGGGATCCAATGGTCGTGCGTCATCGGCAGACACAGAGATGTACCACTGTGTATCATCTACATAGCTGTGAAATTTTACTCTGTGTCGCCCGATGACACCACCAAGTGGTAGCATATACAGATTAAAAAGCACTGGGCCTAAAATTGAACCCTGGGGCACACCACACGTAATCTCACGGGTCTTAGAACAGAAGGTATCTAGATTTACCATAAAAGTCCTGTCTGTGAGATACGAAATAAACCATTTATGGACAGCACCAGAGAGGCCGATGTGTGTTAACCGGGTTAAAAGAATGCTGTGGTCCGCTGTGTCAAAGGCAGCACTTAAATCCAGCAGAACCAGAACTGTTACTTTCTGTGCATCATAAGGTATTCTTACATCATTTAAAACTCTTAAAAGGGTCGTTCCTGTGCTGTGGTTTACTCTAAAATCAGACTGAAATTTCTCAAGGACATTATGTGCATTAATAAAATCATTAAGCTGGATTAAAACAAGCTTTTCTAAGGTTTTACTTAAGAATGGTAAGTTAGATATCGGTCTGAAGTTGTTAAAATTGCTCAAATCTAAATTTATCTTATTCAACAGGGGCCTTACCACCGCCCCTTTAAAGGCAGCAGGAAAGACCCCTGTTTGAAGAGAACAGTTCATCATGGTTAAAATCTCATCTCTAAAATATTCATAAAATGGCATAAAAAACAAAGAAGGAACTGGATCTAAAAGACGTGGTTGGCCTCACTGAGGAGAAAACTGTATCAAGAGTTCCAGCCTCAACCAGGGCAAAACGGTCCAGTGTTTCCTCTGGTAAGGGTACATACTCAAATTTCGATAAAACCATGTCACTGTGAGAGGATAAAATGTTGCATCTGATTGTGTGTACTTTCCCTCTGAAGTGGTCTGCAAACTCCTCACAGAGGGAGTTTGATGGTGTTTTCTGAGATGCATCAGAGGTATTGTTAAAAACTTTATTGCTAGTGGAAAACCGGATTTTAGGATTGTTTTTATTTTCTGAGATGATTTTGGAAAAGTATGCATACCTTGAGTTCCTTATTGCATTGTTGTATGACTTCACATCTGTTCTGGTGTTGTGCCAAAGTTACAATCATGAGCTGGCCTTCACAACTCAACTACAAAAGCACTCGTGGATTACTTTGGCTGACAGAAATGAGAGCCAGAAATGAGAGTCTCCGTGTCTGGTCGGAATTACAAAGCATTAAAAAAACAATTACAATAAAGTTTTAAGCATCAGGCGTGACATTAAAGCAGAAGCTTTGATGCTCCACCTGAGAGTAAATCTGTAAGGCTTGTCACCAGCATTCAGACATTAATTTTGTTTGCTTCAGAGCCAGACAGGATACAAAAAAAAAGAGTGCCAATTTTATTTCTCTGAGCAACTTGCCTTGTAGTGTTCTTTCATTATTTTTGTTAACTGAATGTATGCTTTTCAGATGGATTAGTCAGGCCTCATGAGGGTTTTTGTAAGCTTGTAGGTAGCTGGTAAGAAAGGAAGAAAGAAAATAAATAAAACAATCTTTCATTTAGCGCCACTCAAGATAAAAATCATGAGGCGCTTCACAAGAACAAACAAAAAACAAGTGTAAAAATAAAAAATAGTTACAAATTAAAATGACAAAAACATTTTAATTGTGATAAAAAACACAACACTAATATGGATAGCTGTTTATGATTCGATCAATTCTGTTAGCTTTGAAAAACCGATTGGGAATCTGACAGTACTCTTCCCAAGTTTGCTTATGTGGGTCAAATGCAGACATATTTCCTTTCAATGCAGCCATTTTCATCTGTTACCTCTGTATTAGCCTTCTTGCTAGCCTCCCTTCAACAAGTAGTGACCACCATTTTGTACATGCGTTTTAACTTAAACAATTCCGTTAGCCATCCCACCCTTGTGCATGTTTAACAAATAATGATAATAATGATAGTTTGATTCCTTTCAAATAGGGTTCAGTAAAAACGTTACTGTGACATTTCCACAAAAAGGAAAATAATCCACTAGAGCATTTTGCTGAAGTTTGTTATTCGATCTCAACACAAGGCTTCCCGTTCATAGCAAGTACAGGGAGCCTCTATCACTGTGTCCCAGGGCAGTTGTGGCTACATTGTAGCTCATCACCATCAGTGTGTGAATGGACACGGAGTCCTCTGACTCTGAAAAGCGCTATACAAGTGCAGGTCATTTATCATAAAGTCTTTCCCTCATCTCATCAGCTCTTGGGTCTACGGCACAACAAAAAAAGAATGCCAGTGAACCGAGCTATAAAAGCTATTTTATAATCAACTTTGCCTTACACCCTGAATCATACATATGTTATGCTTAAATTTAAATTAAATTAAAGTATGTGAATTTTGACTATCTTTGTTACATACTTTGAAATTAGTTAGGCTGTAAAAATTCGTGAAAACAAATTAAAAGTTCTACAAATCAGATGTTGCATATTTGATTTCACAATAGAATTTCACTTACCACACGGCCAGATTGTTTGCTTTGGTTTTTCCTCCTGTTTATTTCTCCTTCTGTCTTCCTGGAAGAAAGTTTTGATGGTTGCTAAACTCACAGTCATTTCCTTCTCTGTGTCCAATGACATCAGTTTGGTGAGACAAACATTTGTAGTTCTAAACAAAACAAACATAAAACTACTTTTGCCGCAGTTTGAAGACGAGCACTTTCTCGGCATCAAAATGTGTCTTTAAAATTCACAGACATCTTATGTGAAATCCATGGCTCATATCAAACGGGATTAGAAAATAGCTTTTATATTCCCATTAACTTGAATTCTTTTTCTTTTTTTTTTTTTTTTTTTCTGGGGTCCTACAGTCCGGAAGTAGATGGGTGTGACTTACAGGCTCCCTATATACTCTCTTTTAGCACAGCGGTCCTATTCTTGTTCCTAGTGGCATGGAGTGGTAGTGCAACTCACATGCCATAACATTACTGAGGGAATTTATCACCATTATGAACAATTAACAGTATACATGTTGTAGCTATTTCTTTGAATTTGGAGGATTATAAATCAGATCTGACAAGACCAATAAGCTAATGGCTAAGCTAAACAAGACAAATAACCAAGAGGATTTCTGTCATATTAAAATAGCTTAGTTTTCCACAATATCATTTGGATTTCTGTACATGCTGTTTAATTTAAATTTTACATTATTCTCAATTTCACATTAGATGGAATTGTATGGTTGGGTAAAAAATGTAGCGGCAGGAGCAAGTGGTATTGTTCACAGCGTTATGCTTCTGCCAAAATAATACTGTAATGTGAAACTAAATATTCTGTGAAGTTTTAAATATTAGTAAATCACTGTGAAATTGTGTGGTTTGGAGTTGTTTTAGGACAATAAAATTTAGCTTTGGAAGAAGATCTGCTTAGACAAGCTGTTAGCTTTAAAATGTCCTGATAACTATTGTTTATAGGGAAACCTTAGACCAAAATTAAGTTATTGCTATTACACTTTGTTCCATTGAGTATAAAAATCTGGTCTTGGATGTCTATTTAATCAAACTGAGCAGTTTGGAGCTGCAGGATCCATTCTGAACGTTCTTGCGCCTTTGTCAAACACAGTACTTTCCCTCCAGGGAAGATGGTTTTCAGCTGAAATTACTTCACTTGAACTTAATTCAGACTCCATTTCCTTCACCACACAATGCAGGACTTCAACCGCAATCTGTCAACACCAAATGATTCAGCATGTAACAGACAGTTAGCTTTGACTGCAGCCAAATCAGGAGGCCCAAAAATATGCAGTGCGCTGACACACATCCTGTAGTAACATGTGACACAATATATGCATTTAACTTTTACACACAGAAACATGAATGAGTGATTCATACCAGAGGAAATATTTTAGTGCATTAATGATTTGGCAGGAAGAATGCTTAAACAAAGATGGCTTCACTCTGGTTTCATCAGCCACCCAACATGAATTTACTAGAGAAACCCAGTAACTAGGCTGACTGGAAAAACAAGGAAAACGTCTTATCTCTTTCAAAGAAAGGCCACTCATTAAAATCAAGTCACACAAGTGCACTACCCTGAACTTTGTGCATGCAAAAAAGATAAGAAAATAGACACCAAAACTTCATTTTTCTAAAACAAACCTTTTAACCCATCCAACAAGTCTAAAAATAGATGTGCACCAGTATACCAGGAAACAATAAACGGGTCATGTCAATGGAAACCTTCTCTTTCCTCCCTGCCTTGTTTTGATTAAGACTAACTGGGTCGTAAACTTGGTCTGTTACCAAAAAGCTCTCATATCAATGAGAAAGTGAGAGGGAAAAAATAGAGTGCACGAGGACTATTTTAAAGGGACAGAAGGAAATGTTGAAACACTGGGTCTACATGGATGGGTGCCATTAAGTAAACATGGTACTAGGACTGCTGATGACTCTTACAGGCGAGCAGAACAGTCACAGATGCAAGAGGAAGAGGTTGAGCCAAACAAGTAGGCATGTTCTCTTACTGAGTTGGATAGGTTTTTTATTTTTTTTTTCTGAAGTGACTGCACCTTTGACTCATCATTGGCTTCAGCTACAAGTGTTCATTTATAGCATTGGCCAAAACAAGAAGGAGGAGATGTAACACGAATTGAACAGGAAGTTACTAATTCTGGCACTCAGGTTCAACACCAGACCTGCACTGAGTTCAAAAGCATCCATTTTCTGTCAAACATAGTTTTGTTTTGGCATGCATAACTTCTGTTAAAGCTGCAATTTTCAAGTTTCTTAAGAACGTTCTAACATAGCATGTCTATAAATATACTGTGAAGATTAACATAAATAAAATAAATAAATAAATAAAGTTGGTCTCTCGCATTTGTCTGAAAACCTCTGCCAAGAATCAAAATCAACTTTATTATCATTGAACCCGCGTCATGGAACAACAAAATTTGAGATATACACATAGACAAAACAGGTTCAGGCAGGTTATTAGAACAGCCACTCC
This sequence comes from Nothobranchius furzeri, assembly GCF_043380555.1. Taxonomy (NCBI): domain Eukaryota; kingdom Metazoa; phylum Chordata; class Actinopteri; order Cyprinodontiformes; family Nothobranchiidae; genus Nothobranchius; species Nothobranchius furzeri. Next base: position 71,539,348 of record NC_091744.1, on the reverse strand, counting down.
ACGGTGCTCCAATAACACGTTTTGGACCAAAAGCAAGTACTGGACCATCTGGTTGTAAGCCGCCCTTCCCTGAGACCTCCATTCTTTCTGCACTTGCCAACAGAACACCACTGGTGTGGGAGGTTCTCTGCTCAATAATATCAGAGAAGGAGAAAAAGCCGGCTGCTACCACTTCAACCTTACCTTCTGAGATGCAAACTTGTATTTGATGTGATAAAGAAAGACAAAAAAAATCTAGCAATTACATCTATTCTTATTAACGGAAACAAAATGAAATACTAAAATAAAATGAACAATGGATAAAAAATGTTGTCCCCCCCAAAAGAAAAAGAAAAAGAAAAAATAATTTTACTTAAGGAACTCCAGGCGGATCTCATCCACCCCTGGAGCCTTGAAGAGCAGCCCGAAGACCTCTTATGATGAATTATATAAATGGAAATCGTGTTCCCTTGCCCAGACGTGGGTCACCGGGGCTCCCATCTGGAGCCAGGCCTGGAGGTTGGGCACGCTGGCGAGCGCCTGGTGGCTGGGCTTTCACCCATGGAGCCCGGCCGGGCCCAGCCCGAAGAGGAAACGTGGGTCCCCCTTCCCATGGGCTCACCTCTCATGGGAGGGGCCAAAGGGGTCGGGTGCAGTGTGAGACGGGTGGTAGTCGAGGGCGGGGACCTTGGTGGTCTTATCCTTGGCTACAGAAGCTGGCTCATGGGACATGGAATGTCACCTCTCTGGTGGGGAAGGAGCCTGAGTTGGTGTGTGAGGTTGAGAGGTTCCGACTAGATATAGTCGGACTCACCTAAAAGCATGGCTCTGGCTCTGGAACCAGTTTCCTTGAGAGGGGTTGAACTTTCTACCACTCTGGAGTTGCTCTCACTGAGAGGCGCCGAGCAGGGGTGGGCATACTAGTTGCCCCCCATCTTGGTGCCTGTACGTTGGGGTTTACCCCAGTGAATGAGAGGGTAGCCTCCCTCCGCCTACGTGTGGGGGGACAGGTTCTGACTGTGGTCTGTGCTTATGCACCAAACTACAGTTCAGACAACCTACCCTTTTTGGAGACCTTGGAGGGAGTGCTGGAAAGCGCTCCTTCTGGTGACTCCCTCGTTCTGCTGGGGGACTTTAACGCTCAACTGGGCAACGACAGTGAGACCTGGAGAGGTGTGGTTGGGAGGAACGGCCCCCCTGACCTGAATTCGAGTGGTGTTTTGTTATTGGACGTCTGTGCCAGTCATGGATTGTCCATAATGAACATCATATTCAGACATAAAGGTGTCCATATGTGCTCTTGGCACAGGATACCTTAGGTCGCAGCTCGATGATCGACTTTGTTGCTGTTTCGTCTGACCTACGGCCGCATGTCTTGGACACTCGGGTGAAGAGGGGGCGGAGCTGTCAACTGACCACTACCTGGTGGTGAGTTGGCTCAGATGGTGGGGGAGGATGCCGGTCAAACCAGGCAGGCCCAAACGTATCGCGAGGGTCTGCTTGGAATGTCTGGCAAAGTCTCCTGTCAGAAGGAGCTTCAATTCCCACCTCCGACAGAACTTCCAAAATGTTCCGGGGGAGGCGGGGGACATTGAGTCTGAGTGGGCCCTGTTCCATGCCTCCATTGTTGAGGCGGCCGACCAGAGCTGTGGATCGTCGGTGTCTGTCGTGGTGGCAACCTCCGAACCCGCTGGTGGACACCGGCGGTTAGGGATGCTGTCAAGCTGAAGAAAGAGTCCTATCAGGTCTTTTTGGCATATGGGACTCCAGAGGCAGCAGACGGGTACCGGCAGTCCTAGCGGAACGCAGCTCGGGTGGTCGCCAAGGCAAAAACCCGGGCATGGGAGGAGTTTGGTGAGACCATTCGAGAAAGACTTCCGTACGGCTTCAAGGAGATTCTGGTCCACCATCCCGCGCCTCAGGGGGGGAAAGCAGTGCACTACCAACACTATCTATAGTGGGGACAGTGTGCTGCTGACCTCTACTCAGGACGTTGTGGATCGGTGGGCAGAATATTTCGAAGACCCCCTCAATCCCACTGACACGTCTTCCAGTGAGGAAGCAGAGTCTGGGGACTTTGGGTTGGCCTCTCAAATCTCTGGTGCTGAGGTCACTGATGTGGTTAAAAAGCTCCTCTGTGGCAAGGCTCCAGGGGTGGATGAAATCCGCCCGGAGTTCCTTAAGGCTCTGGATGTTGTGGGGCTGTGTTGGCTTATGCAGCTCTGCAATATAGCATGGACATCGGAGATAGTCCCACTGGACTGGAAGACTAGGGGTGGCGGTCCCCTACTACAGGGGGATCACACTCCTGAGCCTTCCTGGTAAGGTCTTTTCATCGGTTCTGGAGAGGAGGGTCCGTCGGACTGCTGAACCTCAGATTCAGGAGGAGCAATGTGGTTTTCATCCTGGCCATGGAACACTTGACCAGCTCTATACCCTTAAGGGGATCCTGGAAGGTGCGTGGGAATTTGCCCAACCAGTCTACATGTCCTTTGTGGATTTGGAGAAGGTGTTTGACTGTGTCCCTCGGGGGGCCCTGTGGTGGGTACTCCGGGAGTATGGGGTACCAGGCCCTCTGATACGGGCTGTTAGGTCCCTGTATGACCAGTGTCAGAGCTTGGTCCGCATTGCTGGCAGTAAGTCGGGCTCGTTCCCAGTGAGAGTTGGACTCCAACAAAGCTGCCCTTTGTCACCGATTCTGCTCATAACCTTTATGATCAGGATTTCTAGGCACAGCCAAGGTGTGGAGGGCATCCGTTTTGGTGGCCTGAGGATCAGGTCTCTGCTTTTTGCAGATGATGTTGTCCTGTTGGCTTCATCAGAACGCGATCTTCAGCTGTCGCTGGAGTGGTTCGCAGCCGAGTGTGAAGCAGCTGGGATGAGAATCAGCTCCTCTAAATCTGAGACCATGGTCTTGATTCAGAAAAGGGTAGAATGCCTTCTCCGGGTCAGGGATGAGGTCCTGCCCCAAGTGGAGGAGTGTAAGCATCTCGGGGTCTTGTTCCCGAGTGAGGGAAAACTGGAGCGTGAGATCGCTGGGCGGATTGGTGCTGTATCTGCAGTGATGCAGGCGTTGTACCGGTATGTCGTGGTGAAGAGAGATCTGACTCAGAAGGCGAAGCTCTTGATTTACCAGTCGATCTATGTTCCTAACCTCACCTATGGTCATGAAATTTGGGTAGTGACGGAAAGAACGAGATTGCGATGCAAGCGGCCGAAATGAGTTATGGTAAATGGTCTGTATTTGATATAGTGCCTTCTAGAGTCCTGGAAGCCCCCAAGGTGCTTTACAACACAATCAGTCATTCACCCATTCACACACACATTCACACACTGGTGGGGATGAGCTACAATGTAGCCACAGCTGCCCTGGGGCGCACTGAAAGAGGCGAGGCTGCCGAGCACTGGCGCCACCGGTCCCTCCGACCACCACCAGCAGGCAACGTGGGTTAAGTGTCTTGCCCAAGGACACAACGACAACGACAGACTGAGCGGGGCTCGAACCTGCAACCTTCCGATTGCGGGGCGAGCACTTAACTCCTAGTTTTCTCCGAAGAGTGGCTGGGCTCTCCCTTAGAGATAGGGTGAGGATTTCAGTCATTCGGGAGGGGCTCGGAGTAGACCCTCTGCTCCTCCACATCGAGAGGAGCCAGTTGAGGTGGCTCGGGCATCTGGTCAGGATGCCTCCTGGACACCTCCCTGGTGAGGTTTTCTGGGCACGTCCAACTGGGAGGAGGCCTAAAGAGAGACCCAGGACATGGTGGAGGGACTATGTCTCTCACCTGGCCAGAGAACGCCTTGGAATTCCCCCAGAGGAGCTGGCCCAAGTGGCTGGGGAGAGGGAAGTCTGGACCTCTCGCTTTAGGCTACTCCCCCCGTGACCTGACTCCGGATAAGCGGATGAAAATGGATGAAAGGATGGATCAAGTGTCTATAATTAATAACGAAGCAGTCTAAGTTGAAAAGAATAAATTTTTATAGTGCAAGGAGCCAATGTCCACTCTATGGTTTCATCCGGCATCGCAGATTTCGGGTTCCAGCAGAAGCCTCTCAGGAAAGATACCCGAAGGAGGAAGGGAGTGTTCCGTGACGGTGTGTGCGTTCAAAACCTAGCTTGTTTGCAGATTTGCCATAACAGCTTTACTGCTTTCAGCAACACACAAACAAATATGAAATCAGGCTTACCACAGACTTTGATGTCACAGTACTCCCACACTGTGTTTGGATCAGTGGTGAAACACCAGGGTCGGTGACGTCCATTTGGATTCCTACAGTAGTTATCATCCAGGCCTTTATTGGGGTACCTAACGCAAAACATAACAATCTTGTTATAAAATGAAACATAACCTGGAACAGACATTTTCTTCCTAAAAGCACAGGAGAATAAGTGGAGGATCGATTCACAACTGCACTCAGCTGTCAAATTTGTGGATAGACACCATCTGTTAAGAGCTCGGGGAAATGAGCAGGATAATAAGTTGCAGCACTACAGGTGTTGAACTGTAAGTCATTCCAGATCCCTTTAGGCTTGTAGCCTCCAGACATGTAGATCCAAGATGAGGGTCCTATCATTATATTAGGAGTTGAGCAATCCGGGACCTGGTTTACACAAACAGTGGGATGATTAAGGACGTGTTAATGAGTCGCTGATAATCCAGACCACCTGCCACCCAGCTCGCTGGAAGAATCTTGATACAGACTCACAAACCTGACATGCAACCACACACACTCACACACGCACGACTAAGAATGTGTAAGGAATACTTGTTCAGATTGAAATAAATGGCCTCCCTAATTCAGAAATGAGGGGCTTTCCCAGCATACCACTCCTAAAAGCACACTCACTTAATGAATTCTCACAGGGTTCCTCTGGGAAAATGATTTCACTGGCTGACTCAACACCACGTCATCTACAGATGGGCGACCCGTAAAGTATTTTCTTTAGCTTTTTGATACTAAATGGCATGACAAGAAAGAGAGAGACAGAGAGAGAGAGAGAGAGAGAGAGAGAGAGAGAGAGAGAGAGAGAGAGAGAGAGAGAGAGAGAGAGAGAGAGAGAGAGAGAGAGAGAGAGAGAGAGAGAGAGGTTCACCTCTTGGGGTGGTACAGGTGTTTGTGAGGTTCTTCCAAATCCCACCGCTGGCATTCTTTTCCACTCTCTGTTTGGTCCATGGGTCCTCGGTAATCTTCCCCATTACAGTTCACACACTCGACTGTAGAGCAGCAAACAGAAAATACATAAGCCTTTAAATAGAAGTTTTTAAATAAACTCAGAAATTCACAAGAAAAACAACAAACTTACAAACTTCAGAGTAAATCCAAACAAATAAACAAATGCAAGCCTTCTCCCTGCGAATACCAACCAATCACAGCACCTTGGTAGTGAATTGCTAAATTGAGCTCTGTTATATTTTAATGCATGTGAGCACGATATGTGTTTGATTAATGAGCACAACAATGTCTGATGAAGCGGGGGCCACCATTCGCTACATGGTCAGTAGTGTAAACAACATAAAAGATGCTTATTGGAAACAGATGTTCATGAGCCCAGTCATGAGATGACACAAGACTGGTGTTTTCCTGCTCATACACGCCATGTTTGTGTCTGTTTTCCATTATTGCCAGTTAATTCTTGGGACAACCCCTCCAGTCAGCTTGATTTCAGAAAGAGAACATGCTTTCTCTCAAAATAAAATGTCATTATCAATGCCGTGCATCTTGTGATAACCCAGTGGGATGCCATGTGCGAGCTGGAGAACATTTGCGCCTTGGCTTATCAAATCACTACCTGGTTCTTCATTAAAGTGATCCAGTGTCGTGAATAGGGGGAACAACCCCTCTGACAGCACGGATTCCCAAAGATTAGATAACAGGTCATTATCATCCCCTCCTTCAGGAAGATGTCAGCGCCTGACAGCAACATTTTTGGATATAACAAAAAGGCTGTGACGCAATAAAGGGTTTTCCTTTTATCACAACCACATGTTAGTCAGAGGGAGGAAAACAATGGCAACAGAAATGTATGCAAATGAGACAGAATCAACATCTCTAATGTTCCAAAACTCACTGAAGGAGTAGGAATGAATAAGTGAACAGACTTGGAGAAAGCTACAGATTACCTGAGCAAATACACAAAGCATATGCACCCTGCCACACACACATGTAAAGTAGACCACGGCTAGAAAAACAGAGCTTAGTTTTATTATGGGATTGCTAAATCTGCTCCAGCTCATTTCAGACGGTCAAGCATAAATTAATGACGATTTGCATTGTGGAATGGGATTATTTCAAAATGAAGATTTGCATGCCGGTCTTGTTCGTGCGTGTATGCATGCACGCATGCATGTGTGTGTGTGTGTGTGTGTGTATAGCCTACCCTGTGAACACTGCGGTATGCCACAGTCCTGGTGTCTGAGGTGTGGCCTCGGATCGGTGGTGAAGCACCATGGACCCGCAGTGGAGTTGTCTGGATTGCGGCAGTAGTTCTCTCTAAGGTCATGCTTCCTGAACCTTTTAGACATGAAGCTGTTGGAGGACGTTAAAGAACATGTTTCAGGAACCAGCAGGAAACAACACTGAACCTCTCAAGCAAAGTTAACTCCTTCTTGAAACTAACAAAATCCAGTAGTTCATAGTCTTATAGCAACCTCGGTGAGAAAGACAACCCATTAGTCATTTCCAAGAAAGCTTCTGACTGGCTGAAAGTTGCCTGTCAACAAGATTAGTAAAATAAACAGTTTGAAACGTTAGTGAAAGTCCTGCTGATGGTCTGAGTCATCAGTGACATGCTATTGGTAATTACAGAAAGCATTGGAATAGTATTTTCCAACGGGGCCTGGACTTGACGTAGTATAAACAGGCTGACAAATGACTCATATCTTTTACATCAGGAGAGCACATGGCTGTGGTCACCAGTTGCGCTGATGGACACAGTGAGTGTAGTTTTTTGGAGACGGGTTGTATTTTTCCACGATGATTAAACGATAAAACTTTTGAAAAGTTTAGGCGAGGAGGTCTTTGTGAGACAATCGTAAAAGTAAAGAAACCTTTCGCTGATAAAAATGATATTTGTTCTTTAGCGTATCTGTCCATGTCAGAGCGTTCCATGCCTATAAGCTGACTGATAAAAACATACAAAGGGGCCTGGGTTTAATTACCTCATTTGTAGCGGTATTATTAGGAGTCTGAGAAGGCAGGTTCACTGGAAGTACAAACGTTCACTGCCAGCTTTGATTCGTGTATAGCTGCAGCAGCTCACTACAAAGGCTTTCAAAGTGACTTAGTGCTTCTGATGAAAGGGCATTCTTTCATATTACATTTACATTTTTAGGGGTGGAATATTTGATTATTCAATCAGAATTGTTGCTGCAGTTTTTAAAATAGTTCATAATGCAAATTGAAAAAGTCTAAAAAATCTAAACTTGTCACGATTAGGGGGATCTGAGATGAGGTCAGAACTTTTGAATGGGTTTGATGTTATTTATTTACTCCTTCTCACACCTGCCCCAAATCTGCCAATCATGCAGCTGTTCCTCATTTAGCGGTCACTCTCCTGCTGTGATGGAAAAATAAAACGCAGGTCAAGCTGCTCTTTCCTCAGATGGCTCCAGCTCAAACGAGGATGAGGTCCTTGCATGTTTGATTTGCTGTCTGAACTTGTATTAAGTCCATGCATTTACAATGCAAAGTCTCATGAGCTCAACATCTCTTTGTATTGAACGTATAAATCAACAAACTGGGACTCACTTCCTCACTACCTCTGATGCAACAATCAGCATAATACCTCTTAGTGTCTCCTGAACCACACACTACAGTTTTTTTGTTGTTTGTTTCCTGCTCCCAATTTTTCACAGTTTTTGTTGCTAGGCTGTTACTTGCTTGCTTTTAAACCTAGAAATAGTTGGTTCACAAACCAAAAGAGCCTGAAATATTATTATTACCATTTTTTTTTTTTGCGGGGGGGGGGGGGGGGGGGTCTTTTTTACTGCCGATTAGACTGTCTTTTTAACATGAAATTGTGGTTAAAAAAAACTTTTTTTCTTTCTCATCCAATAAATCAATATTTATTGCAAATAATCTGTGCATTGATCTTTTGGCACACAAATTAATTAATAATAATTTCACTTCCAAGATTCTTCCATTTGAGCTTCTACAATTAAAGTGGTACTTCACAAACAACAACAACAACATTTTTTTATTTATTATTTCTGATTATAGTTGGTCACTCTGAATTTTTCATGCAGGCTGAACATGAAAATAGTCTCCTACACCTGTATCCTGCATTAGCTTGTGAAGGAAAGTTAATGGTGAAACTGTTTCTTGAAAGCCTGACAGAGCTACGTCACATGGTCAATAAATATTTATGGGCTCAACCACTTTGACTCACGATGGGGAAGGCTGTTGATAGTTTAGCGCCTGGGAAACGGCAGAGAACGCCTTGGTAGAAACTAACTGTTAGCATTAACAACTCCACCACACAGCAAAACTCCTTCAGGCTTGTGTTATTTGTGGAGATAAAACATCAACGTTGCATAGAAAACTGAGTCAGTGGTAGAGTCACGTTCCTATTACCCAATCAGAGGTGAGATGTCCAATTATCAGAAAATAAGAGTCCAAATCCTACTTTCTCCTCTGCCTGAATTGTTCATTTTTTTCCTCACAGTATGAACTATGAGGCATTCATTTCTATAGAGACCACTGCAGATGTATAAAAAATATGAGTAAAGTACCACTTTAAAGACTGACAGCCTAAAATTATTGATAAAAAGCTAATTGGAGAATCCTACAGTTGAAATATGAGGCTTAAATTAGCCATGACACCACCACCATCACCACACACGCGCGCACACACACACACACACATACACACACACACACACACACACACGCACACGCACACGCACACGCACGCACACACACACACACACACACACACACACACACACACACACACACACCTAGATAAACTGAATATAACCATTGCAGGGAAAGATGAGTGGCTCTGTTACACTCTGAGGTCACTCCTGATGAATGACTGCTCCCTGGAGCATAATCAACCTATAATACATCAAACCCAAACTCACACATGAACTAGCCTCTAGCTACCAGCTAATTGTGTCTCTTCCAGTCCAACACTAACATTAACAACAGCTTATAACACCATGTTGTTTGACACCGAGGTGAAAAGTAAGTCAGAACTTTACTTGTGCTCATGAGGTATTGGTGAGGCCCAGGCCTGGCAGAGGATCCCAGTCACCGTCACTGACCTCCACCCTCTGTAGCTCAGACCTGTTCCTACAATGCATTCTCTTACATAGTCTGAAAAAGATGCAGAATGAAAAGAGGATACGGTGAGGCAAAAATGAAACATTTTAGGTACAACAGTCTGGAAATGTGACAAGTTAACAATTTGATAACTGTGTTTTTACACTAGTCCAGTGCAGATAATGGAGAAAACAGAGAGAGGGAGCCACGATGCTAAGCTGAACAAGGCGGTGATGCTGCCAAAAATCAAATCTGCTTCCCTAATCATGAGTGTCTGGATTGAGTGAAAAAAAATGCAGCCTCAGTTGTCAGTTCGACAGAAGAGGGAGGTTTCCAGTCTTTACACAAACATTGGCTAATTGCAAGAAAATGAAGAATGGCAATGGTCCTTGCCCTTCCTTCTCCTTTCTCTAAAGAAGGCCATCCTTTCAAACATCCAGGCCCTGTGTAAACCTCAGTCAGTCAATAAATCCATCCAGTTCTTCTAAATACCCTTCACGTCCCGACCCAGTGCTTACTGCTCCCACCTGAATGGAGATTATGCCTTGAATCTTTCTGTTCTGACCGACCGGAAGAAAACAGCTGATCCTGGTTTAAGCTTGTAAACAGAAGAAAGAACAGCACGGGGCACCTTTCTTTTGATAGAGTTCATAGTAGAGGTTTTGATGGCTCACAGCGCCTGATGAGGTTCTGTCAAATGACAGCCACTGGCACTTCCTGTTTTTATGATCATAGAGGAATGATCTGCAAAAAGAGAAGATAATTAATATGATCTGTGTTTTTTAAGTCAAATGCAACCAAGATTAATTAAAATATGCAAAGATGAGGTCTGCTAAACCATTCAGATCACAATACAACTTTATCAAACTATTTTTAACAAATAATGTTGAAGAGCCAATGAATTCATTATAACTTAAATTTGCAGTCATATCATTAAAGAGCAAGTCACCCCCTACCAGATTCTTACTCAACTCCCACTTCCTGTTTGAAAAATGCAACAAATGCTGTTGCCTAGCAGACCGAGAGAGTCGAGCCGCTAACAAATACACACACTCACGACATTGTGACATCATAATATACCATCTAACATCATAGTGTACCTCTTAGCCAATAGCGATGGCAGATTTAAATTCAAATGCAGTGCTGAGTTTTTACCTGACGACAGTGCAACACTGACAGTTTTAGGCAGAACATTTAAATTTTAACTAAGATGCACTAAAGTGCCGAATTATTGACTACACGTGTCTGCAGCATGATCAGACACTCATTTATATAGTTTATCAGGAAAAAAAATGTTGATTTGGAGTGACTTGCTCTTTAACTACACTTGTCACATTTTGGCAGACTCTGGGAAAACCATTTTGCATATTACTAAAATAAAGTGAAACTGTTACAGTGGCATCTCTGTAAAAACAAACCTGCAGGCGAATGGGAGTCTCTTACTGCGGGTGCAGGTTTTAGCACATTTGGCTAAGCTGAGTTTCCTGCTTTTGGTCAGGTGAGAGGAATCAGGAGTCACTGCAGCCAGCTGGGTGCCATCAGATTTCAGGTAGTCTTGAAGTGGATTTCTTCTACTCTCTAAGAATGTAATTACATTGTCATGATAATTCAACAATACAGATGAACATGTTACTGAAAATGAGAGAAGAGCCACTGCTGGTGAGAGTGGTTCTACAGCTGATCTGTTTAAAAATAAATTTGGCTGGTCTGGTCTCCATCCTGATGGCCTACAGCACTAAAGACAATGAGACCCTACTGGGTCTGGAAGCAAATGATACCTCACTAACATACGTACCACTTTCAGCGTATCTCACATATTTCAAGTTCTCAACTTCTCATCAAAATTGGGCAGCCACTTGAATTTTAATAAAACTCATGTCACAATTAGGGCTCCAATCCCAAAGGGCAAGGAACCCTACTGTTTTTGTACAAAATGTTCATTATTATTCTTCTCTGCTAAATCCATGTGGGCGCAAGAGCCAGAAAATGCCAGGAAAAATCTAACATGGCAGTCTAATAGAAAATCCCGACCGCAACTCAGATTCATAAATTCATACCTGGAAAGCCCTAGGTGGCGCTATTGCGAAGGTCAATACGTTTTAGCTAATAACTCCCAAACCATAGGTCCCACAGTTAATAACTTTATATGTACTTGATCTTTGGATGATTCTACTTATTTTTTGTATTGGCCCCACCCATTTCCGCCTAACTAGATTTTTTTGCTAATTAAAAAAAAAAACCCGCGAAATCTAGTTTTAATCACTAATCCAATGTTTTTCATCGAATCACCCTGAAACTTTGTACATGTGGTCTATTGATGAAGAAAAATCGTTATTATGAAGAAAATTGTGGAAATATTGAAAATTGGGCTAATGACACAATGTCAAATTCAGTGCACTAAATTCCCTAAATTATGATATTGCCACCATTTTTCAAGATCAAATGTTGAGACTCTAGAGTCCTACAAAGTATGACCTGTTAGCCATATGTACCTAATTTTGGTCTGATTCACCAAAATCTGGTGCTAAGAAATCAAAAAGTTTGTTCCAGCTAAACGGCTTGATGGATTTCCAGAAAAGTTGGCACAGATGTTTATCAACGGACCCTTAAGCCACATATTGAAAATGGTTTGGCCTTTGACTCATGAAAAATCTATATTCTATGCAGAAATTTACAGTTCATATCCATAATTGTGTCATCTACAAACACAGAAAAAATGTAGAAATGTGTCCAAAAAAGCTTTTAGCAGTTTTCTCCAAATGTCTTCAGTATAGAAACAATTTTGTTATCCTGCTTGTTCTTTGAGTCAATAAAATTTAGAAAAATATATTTAAAAAGTTTTACACTTATGCAAATTTGTAGAAAATTGCATAATATGTCAGCCATACATTCGTTAACTCCTCCCAGCCGTCAAACCCAATCAAGTCAAAACTTTGTCTGACAAGAGGGGACAAGTGGCTGACCAAAAGATGTGGACGGATTTTTGATAGTTTCTTTATTTTAGGAAATATACCCATTTAAAATATATTTTTAGCATAAAGTTTTTGGGTATAATTTTAAAAGATTTTGACATTTTTCAAAGCTCTTCATAACAACAGTACCTAAGCTCAATTCAAGTGTATATGTAGATTTTCAGCTTGATCCAACAATAGGGGGCACTATAAATAGGAAGAATTTATACTGTTGAACTGGTCAAATGGATCTGCATTAAACTTTGTGGATTTTGTCATTATACAGTCTTAAGACAACATTTTTAATATGGTAATTATCTATCAAAGTGAGCATGGTTTACAATCATTTCAAATTTCAAATTTGAAAAAATTCCTAAAAATCATTATTTGCACTTAAAGAGGCAAAAATTTTTAAGTTGTGTTAACTGCCTAGAGGTGAGTTCACATTTTAAAATCGCTGCTCCGTGAAGAGGTTTACTCTTTCTATTTACGCAAGTGTATTTTTAGGCTAGCAGTTGTAGTGCGAATTCCAACAAGCCAAACTTCTTGAAATTTGGCACAGTGTTTACTCTTAGGTGGTTTATGAAACACATAAAATATAGTCCAGATTTAAGCACCTCCTTGTGTTTAATATTAGGACTTATTTTTATTGACAGCAACTAATGCAAATATTATTTCAAGATATGTTCAAGATTTATGATCCTTATAAAAATACAGGCAGATGTCCCACATCATAAAGGTAATCTGGGAAATGTTTGAGATTGTTGTACGAAAGCATAGAATTTTAATGATTTTTTTTTTACTTTATGTCAGATTTTCAGTACTGTTGAATAAAAAAGTTAATCATTTTGTTAGAAAGTTTTTTAGAAAAAGAGTAAATATAAACCATATATAACATTCCACATGGTATTTGAGATTTTACTACTAATTTTATAAAGTAGCATTATTTTTTGTGACTGTTTTAATTTTGGGCTTAACCCTTAAATTTATATTTACCAATTTTTCTTGAGAAAAGCTTTGAATCTACTGAATTAAAAACAACAGCATTATATGTACCATGTTAACATTGCCATATGAGAATATTTAGGTAATTTTATGATGATTTATGTATTTTTTATGATTTCTTTAAAATCATTTGATCAGTAAGTCACAAAATGAAACTCATAGTTTATGTTGACATTTTATAAAATCTAGAGACATTATCAAGTACTAATAATATTCTCAATGTACTTTAATGTTTACATTATTGTTTGGTAATATTTAGATCAAATATGGTTTTTATAATAAAGTGTTCTTATCAGTCAGTTTATTTATGAATCTCATTTTTTTATTACAAAACCTGATTTGTCATGACCCAATGATGTTACAAGAATATTTTGGAAATTTCTTTAAGAAGAACACATTTTTAAATAATTGTTCTGTTTGTATAGCGCCTTTGTAGGGTTCTACATCCCCCCCCCCCCCCCCCCCCCCAAGGTGTTTTACAACACAATCAGTCTTTCACTCATTCACCCACACAGTCATATACTGGTGGGGATGAGCTACAATGTAGCCACAGCTACCCTGGGCGCACTGACAGAGGCGAGGCCTGCCGAAAACTGGCGCCACCGGTCCTTCTGACCACCATCAGCAGGCAAGGCGGGTTAGGTGTCTTGCCCAAGGACACAACAGCAGCATTCTCTGGTCAGATTCAGGATCGAACCTGAAACCTTCCGATTACTGCAAATCCCGCTCCACCTCCTGAGCTACTGCTGTCCCATAAAGCACATGACTTAAATGACTAAATCTCCGTGTTCTTTAAAAATTAAACGATGGAACTGGACTGTAATAGGAATTGAGATGTTTACCTTGCCTATGAAAGATTTTTGTATAGGCTGTGCAAAAGTTTCAAAGAGTTTTCCTGAGTGCTCATTTCATTCTGCCGGTTGAAGTGAGCTGACAGGACGTCGGCAGGATAACGTGTTTTGGGGGCTTTGCGATGTGAGGAATGGCGAAGGCGGGGGTGGGGCCTGGTCGGTCTTTCACCCATTCATACACACAGTTACACACTGGTGAGATACAATGTAGCCACAGCTGCCCTTGGGCGCACTGAAAGGCGAGGCAGCATTCGCTGGTCGGAGTCGGGATCAAACATGCAACCCTCCAATTACTGGAAAATCCACTCCACCTCCCGAGCTACTGCTGTCCCGTTGCTACACATGACTTAAATGACTAAATCTCCACAATCTTTAAAACTTTAATGATGGAACTGGATTGTTATATGGATTGAGAACTCAACCATGCCTATGAAAGATATTTGCATTGGCTGTGCAAAAGGTTCAATGAGTTATCCTGATTATTTGTTTAATTGTGCTGGTTGAAGTGAGCTGATATGATGCTGGCAGAAGAATGTGTTGTTGGGGTGGTGCCATGTGAGGAATGGCGAGGGCGTGAGTTGGGCCGGGTGGGGGACTTGCACTGGTTGGCTTGGTATTGGTTGGCTTGGCATTGATAACTGCTTGCAGTTCTACTTTTCTTTGCCATTCTCCTCACAACTCCAAATATGTGACAGAATGTCTTCATCACCAAACCAGACACTGGTGGCAGCTTAATGTAGCCTATAGACTCAACATGCATACAAGATTGTGGTAAAATTATCGGGTAAGTAGGGCTAAGTAAGCTTGAAGAGCTTAGTAAATTAAATCATCATTGGTTAATGCATTGTGTGCATGCATTTAAATGACAGAAAAAGCTGCATCAAGAAACTGTTAAGGTGTAAAAACATTTTCCTGCATCATTGCATGACTTGTTTTAGGATTCAGAGCTTTTATATGTCCTGATGAGGAATTGGCTCAATAGTTTCAGGTAGAAGTAGACCCTACTGTGACAGAACCATGGCTTTAAACTTGGCTAGAACATGTTATGGGACAAATAAAGCTTCTCTTAAATTTATTTTACACCATTAACAGACCAAGTAAACGTCCCCTAATGCTGACATATGAACACATAAAGTTGTGAGCAGTGGGTGTCCGGAGAAAACCACTTCCATGTGAGCAATCCTAATAATAAATCAAGACGCTAATCTGGCGTTGAATTAAAAAAAGACACGTTTGCCCATATTAAAGTGTAGCTAAATCAGCGGGTGGTGCCATAATTATCACAGTTAGAATAAAGAGACGCTCCTAAACTCGTGCGTGAGACGCTGTTCTGACACTTCAGCTGCAGAAACGTGCGTTTGGATTGTGGCCGTCGGCCGACCAAAACTTACCAGAGTAAGAAACGACAAAGAGTCCGAAAATGAGCCTGTACATCCACATGGTCGTGTCGTTCAAGAATATTACAAAGAAACGATTAAAATTCCGGGAAAGAAACAGGAGCGCTGCGCTGCCTGACAGGAATCAGCGGTTGCTGCCACCTCTGCCCAAATGATGCGTCTGCGTCTCTCCACTAAGTACTTCCCTCCCTCTCTTCTTCTCTCCCCCTCCCATCGCGCGGTACGCATCCCTCTTTCTGCAGTCCTTACTTGTTTTCATGTTTCCTGATCTCGCCTTTTCCACGCGCACAAAGTGAATTACCAGAGCTTGGTTATCTCAGGGCCAAAATTCTGACGACACAAAGTTCTGGATTAAATTAATTGTTTAATTTTCCCCCTCTCCCCTCTTATTAAACATTTGTTTACTTTGGGGTAAAATAAAAACAGTTATAGTATTAAGGCAGCGAAGCATAGACTTATCAAAAATAACAAAATTACAAAATTAGATTTTATGTATAATTTATTGCAGATTGAAAACAAGTAATAAACAAAGGTACGATAGCACCAACAACCATTATACCTATGTTTACCACACATAGTTGCATCAAGGGTGATCTTGATGTGCCTTGAGACAACTCTTGTCATGATTTGGCGCTATACAAATAAACTTGAATTGAATTTAATTGAATCTTGGCTATAGAAATGCCATCAGTGGTGCAAAATATTTTCAAGTGCCCATGTAATATCTACAAGCAAAAATAATTATTGAAATCAGTTGATCCCATTAGAGTTAATAATGTTGTGTATTAAGTAGGCATGGACAATATATCGGCATCAATATCGGTATCGGACGGTGTTAGTCATTCTTAACATATCGGCATCTGTCTGATAAATAAAACCGGGCCGATATTAACAACCGATATTTTTGCCATCTTGTCTCCATTTGTTTGCCTGTTTCAGAGGGTGAGGGGAAGGGGGGGGGGTGTATTTGTTTAGTCATGTGAACAGTGAATGAAATCATCTCAGAACCATAAATGTGTGTGGTGTGTGTACATAATAACGTAAACTCAGCTTTAATAATTTTCATTTTGTACAAAATCTGCAGATTTTTGAAGCAATAATGTCAGTATATCCGCATCGGCAATTATGTGTAATCAGTATGTGTGATTATATCACTTATTTATTCAGCAGCTATTTACTCACCAATCCTGTCATTTCTGTGCATCTTGTTGTTTTGTTTATTTTTCCTAAGCTTACTAATCAACACATTTTCCCCAATGAAACAGATATTGGCACCTACTTGTCAGCAGCAGGAAACTCAATAGGGACCTATAGGCAGGGATGTTGTTTGTGCTGCTTTACGTCTGCCCTCAGCCTTAGATAAGATGAACTCTCTGATGGGGGTGAGGGAATCGATGAGTGCCATTTCTATTTCCAGTATTGACAGCATGAAGTAGCATGAAACTTAGCTACTCTTGCTTTTCAAGCAGCTCTGATGCAGCAGTTTTTCAGCATCACCACAGTCCTTCAGCAACAACTCAGAGCATCAAATAGATTACATGTCAGGTTTGTTATAAAATCCATTGATTTACTGTAAATGCGAGGATTTCATGCATATGTTTAAAATACATTTACAGCATGTGGACGGATAGGTGGATAATATGTAGAAGGAGGTAGACTTCATTTTTGTCTTGTGTCTGGTTTTGGTGAGTCTGGTGGATTCCTGCTGTTCGTTTATAATAAAGATTCAGCAAGGAGTCAGAGACTTTCACTGAAGCAAACCACAAGATTTAATTTATTTATTCTTTCAACTCTTTTTTCCTCCTTTCCCCTTTAAGCCATCCAAAACACACGCTGACTCTTGCTCAGGAGCATCCACAAACATACAATCACAGACACCCGCTCGCACCTAACAAGCTGCAGATGATGACATGACCTTCACCAGTTTGAGTTTGTGACAAGAAACTCCTCATCACCACAATCTCATTACTCCACCAATGAAAAACCACTGGGTGTTTTCTATTTGTCTGGAAGGCTTCTTCTGGAAGATGGAAATTAGAGAAACCCAGAAGCCCACCACCTTGCCTTCATGCAAGCGCTGTCACCATTGGAGACTCCTAACATCTGCTGCTGGTTATTGCCAGAAACTTCTTATTTGGTAATGACGGGAGGAAGTTCAACGAAAGCTGGGTAGTGATATGGAGAGCGAAGAAGAAGCGGGTACGTTCATGCAGAGGGAGAAAACGGGGACAATGGATTTTCTGTGCGAGAGGGAAGTGCAGAACAAAAACAGTGCAGTAGCGGATGGTGCATTTGCATGCATATTTGTGGAATGTGTCTAGTATTAACAGACTTCCTGCTTATTTGTTTGGGACCGTTGTGCACATTAGTGTTGAGGGATTATACTTTTCAATAAAAGTGGGAGTAGGACAATTTGCATGTGTGCAAATTTCATCCTGCAGAAAAATTGCTTAACTTCTTTATGAACTTGAATGGCCTCTCTTCCAGACGTTATACATAGTATGATTTTGTAAATTTGACAATGGGGAGCTTATAGGATGCAGGAATGGAGTCCAGCAGGGGTGAAAATGAATTAAAACTGTTTGAAACTGATAACGTGCATTGGCTCATCTTCTTTCATCAACTTAGAGGAAGCTTTTAAAGGCTTGTGTCGATGTGTGTGTGTGTGTGTGTGTGTGTGTGTGTGTGTGTGTGTGTGTGTGTGTGTGTGTGTGTGTGTGTGTGTGTGTGTGTGTGTGTGTGTGTGTGTGTGTGTGTGTGTGTGTGTGTGTGTGTGTGTGTGTGTGTGTGTGTGTGTGTGTGTGTGTGGTAAATGATGAAGCGGCTGGATAGGCCCTGTGAACACAGATACTGTGTCAAGTGATCCTCCTTTAAACAAACACACACTTCCTGTTGTCAGTGCATGGTGGCTAATGCCTCTGCTTGTAATGGAGGCCCGCTGACATTTACGAGCAACACAAACAAACTGTGTGACCACACAATCTGCCTGTAAAAGCATAGTTTAAAACATGTGGGGGGAAAAAATGTTGGGCTTCTTTGTCATTTCTGCTTATCACTTATTTTATTTTCTTACAAATTTCTAAGTTAAGGTCTAAACTAGGGGTGGAAATTTAATGTGTTAATTATGAGTGATTAATTGGAAAAAATAACTTGTTAACGAATATTTAATGCATTCAAGCACGGTTTCCTGGTACCCTGATTACACTGACACACACATTAAAGCTCGGTTCTACTAACTGCTACTAAAATAATGAATTTGAGGAATGTTCCTTGCTTGGACTAATTAGGCGTTTGAGAAAACGTGTCAGCCTCTTCCCTTAACTCATAATATAATAAAATAAACCTTCCGGAAAACCACAGTCTGTGAGACGGACATTTTCTTAGGAATCATCACTGAACTCTGCTGCTGTTGCCAGGAAGCATCACTGTTTTATTGATCTGCACACCAGAACCTTTAAAGGTGCAATAGCAAATTTGGAAAACCAATTAGCTTAAAACATGTTCTGCATGTCTTTTAACAATGTTCTAACATAGCTATAAATATATTGTGAAGGTGAAAAAAAAGCAAAACATATCATTAAAGTGATTCTCTTGCATTTGTTTATTAATCTCCGTCAATTCCATATTTCGGACAGAAAGCAACCATTGTCTGCGGTCCCCCTATTTAAAAAATGGGGCCGCAGATTGTGTTCCTACTACAGGGGATCACACCTCTGAGCCTCCCTGGTAAGGTTTATTCAGGGGTTCTGGAGAGGAGGGTCCATCGGATTGTCGAACCTCGAATTCAGGAGGAGCAATGTGGTTTTCATCCTGGCCGTGGAACACTGGACCAACTCTATACCCTTAGGAGGATTTTGGAGGGTGCATGGGAGTTTGCCCAACCAATCTACATGTGCTTTGTGGATTTGGAGAAGGTGTTCGACCGTGTCCCCGGGGGGGCCCTGTGGGGGCTACTCCGGGAGTATGGGGTACCAGGCCCTTTGATATGGGCTGTTCGGGCCCTGTATGACCGGTGTCAGAGCTTGGTCCACATTGCCGGCAGTAAGTCGACTCCGCCAAGGCTGCCCTTTGTCACCGATTCTGTTCATAACTTTTATAGACAGGATTTCTACGAGCAGCCAAGGTGTTGCGGGGGATCTGTTTTGGTGGCCTGAGGATTGGGTCTCTGCATTTTGTGGATGATGTGGTACTTTAGGCTTCATCAGACAATGATCTCCAGCTTTCACTGGAGCGGTTCGCAGCCGAATGAGAAGCGACTGGGATGAGAATCAGCTCCTCTAAATCTGAGACCATGGTCTTGAATCGGAAAAGGGTAGAATGCCTTCTCTGGGTCAAGGAAGGTCCTGTCTCAAGTGGAGGAGTTTAAGTATCTCAGGGTCTTGTTCACGAGTGACAGAGTGTGAGATCGATGGGGGATTGGTGTTTCGTCTGCAGTGATGAAGGCATTGTACCGGTCTGACATGGTGAAGAAAGAGCCGAGCCGGAAGGCAAACCTCTTGATTTAAAGTTAAAGTCCCATAATCATCATCACACATTGGTGAAATTCATCTCCGCATTTGACCCATCCCCATGGAGGGGAGCAGTGAGCTGCAGCGATGGCTGCGCTCGAGAACGATTTGTTTTGTTTTTACCAAGGTTGTCTTTTTTGGACACCATGACACACAAACCCAAGCAAGAGCAAGATCATCCACCTTTTAATTTAAATATTTTTACATAAATGCACAACATATATGTAAGTCTATATGCACCCTCCAATTGCTTCTCTCTCGCTCTCTCTCTCTCTCTCTCTCTCTCTCTCTCTCTCTCTCTCTCTCTCTCTCTCTCTCTCTCTCTCTCTCTCTCTCTCTCTCTCTGATGACTCACTTTGGTTTTAAGTCACTCCTTTAGTTCTTACATCTGTGGAAAAAAACTGCTGCGTTTTCTGTTTGTTTTACTTTTAGGTTTAACAAGAAAAGGTAATTTCTCCTTCATCATAAGTGAATAACGTGCGTTAAATGAACAATGAATATCCTGAAGCCTCCTTATCAGCAACTTTCAAACACACATGCTTGATTAATACACTTCCTATTAGGCCTTAATGTACTAAATATTTTCTAATAGAGTGAAACACACTCAGTTCACAGAGAGCAGTCCTCTTTCTGCCTTTTGTCTGCCCCTCCTCCTTTGTTTATGGGTGTTGATGTGAACATTTGCGACCAAACCCTTAAACAATCCATGAACAAAATGGCCTGGTGAGTTTGTATATTCACACAAAGCACAACTATTTAAATAACACATCCTTTAGCAAAAAGTGTCAGAAAAACACATCAACACCCTGCATTCACCTATTGTGTTGTCCCTTTGACAGTAAATGACAGTCTTGCTAAAGAACACAGCTCTAATATAAACTAGAAAATACATAACTAGGTTGTGTTTACATGTTTATGTCTTTATTGCAAAGGAATTATTATTTTTTGTGCAGTTGTCAGATACTTAAAAGTTTAAGACATAATGAGCATCCCTAATTCCCTCAAAAACAAACCTTTCCCCAGTAAATAAAACCTTAAAACTGTTGAAACATATGTGATTGGTGTCAGTCCCCTGAAACAGCTCCTAAAGCCTTTAACTTTTATTGATACAAGAAATCAACCTCTGCACGTTCGACGCAGGAAACTAAACACAAAAGCAAAAATGTTAAAATAGGTCTTAAAATTGTGCATAAATGCTGCATTCCTTTATTTATTACACATCTGCAAACAGTCAGTTTGTCTTCTCAGCTTCTCACTAGTAATTTGCACTGGTGTGATTCACACAGAACCAGAGGTACACTGGGGAATGAAGGTGGTGGATAATAGTTCGAGCTACGTTTCATCCCATGTGTATCTGCGTCAGGGCTCACTCATGTATTTAACATGCTGACAGTGAACATAGCACCAAAATGGATTCAGAGCCCACCTGAATAACTTGCCACAAATTCACACCGGGAAGTTGAACATTTAAACACTTGTGCATAATTGTGTTGTAGGTCTTTTGGCACCACTTGCTACCACTCTGCTCTTCTTTGCAGAGGCTCATGGAAAAGTAGCCTCAAGTGCCTACAACAACAACCAGATTAACCTTTTTCCTCACAGTCTCTTTCCAAAGAATTTGACACCTTTTATTAACATATGCATAGACATTACCATCCATCCATCCATCCATCCATCCATCCATTGTCTGAACCCGCTTTGCCCATGTAGGGTCGCGGGGGAGGTGGGTGGGGGTGGGGGGCGTGGGGTGCCTATCTCCAGCGGTTAATGGGCAACCAGGCGGGGTACACCCTGGACAGAGAGCCAGTCCATCACAGGGCAACATATATTAACATATATATTCACATTTTTCCCGACTTACAAGGCAGTCATTCCTACTAGAGACTATTGCAAGTGCATTACAAATATGAGTGAAGGACCTCTTTAAACTTCAATTCAGTCAGAATAATCATAGAAGAAAGCAACGGGTGTTCAGAGGTGGGCGTTATCCGGTGGTTTCTTGGTTAATCCCGACTCTTCTTTTTAGTTCTGGTGTATGGCGTACATTTTAGGACATCCTCAGGTGTTAGGTCTCAGGTGTCATACTTCAGATCATGGGGGGCAAAGCATCAGGTTTCAGGAAAAAACTGCTTCAGGAAACATCCTCAGGTCTCAGTTGTATGGTGTCAGGTCTCAGTTTTCAGGTGTCAAGTCTCAATTGTCAGTTCTCATGCCTCAGTTGTCAGTTCTCAGGTGTCAGTTCTCAGGTGTCAGTTCTCAGTGGTCAGTTCTTAGTTGTCAGTTCTCAGTGGTCAGTTCTTAGTTGTCAGTTCTCAGTGGTGACTTGTCAGTGCCGTGGTGACTGGGCTGTGGATGGCCCGCGGGACCGGGGTATGGGGACTTGCAAGGTGTGGGACATGGAGAGGCCTGGCGTGCTCCTCCGACGCCCTGGGACATTGTCTGAAAGCGCCGGAGACACGCTGAGCCTACCCAACTCCGTGCGCCCATAGCTCGCTGCCCCTTTACCCTGTGCAACCCTCCGGTCCAAACCGCCTGCGCCTATAAAGCAACCCCCACCAGTTGTCAGACATCACGAACCTTGTGGTTTGACAAAATTTGTCCTGAAGCAGTTTTTCCTGAAACCGGAGGCTTTTTCCCATGGTCTGAAGTCTGACACCTGACAACTGAGACCTGAGACCTGACAACTGAGAAATGAAACCTGAGACCTGACACCTGAGAACTGATACCTGAGAACTGATACCTGACAACTGACAACTGAGACCTGATCCCTAACACCTGAGAACTGACACCTGAGAACTGGCAACTGAGAACTGGCAACTGAGACATGAGAACTGATAACTGACAACTGAGACCTGACACCTGAGAAATGAAACCTGAGACCTGACACCTGAGAACTGACAACTGATACCTGACGCCTGAGGATGTCCTAAAATGTACGCTGTACTGGTGTGAAAAATCTTTCTGATGATTCTGAAGAACTAATATAACTTAAATCAACAACTCGGTTGTTTTTGTGCTGGACTTTTGAATGCAAACACATTCTAGATGAAAAAGAGAAGTAACAACTCATTTCATGTTTACTTTTAAGCACAAATGTAAGCTAACATGCTTAACAAAGCATGCTAAAAATAAATAGACATGACATCAACCGAAAGCTGAAAAAAGTCTGTAAAATTAGCTGTTTTGAAAAAGAGGAACTAGAGAGAAAAACAACTTTTTCTTAGAAAACAAAAGCATGCCTGCCTATCCATGGTTTTAGTCCAAGTGCAATAAAAGGTTAATAGAGTTTGTGGTTGCATTCAGTGTGACCAACATCCATTGAGATTTGCAAAGCAAAGTTCACAAAATGCATTCTTGCATTAAACTGATTATTTAGCAGCCTGGCAAGCCAGACTAAATAAATGTATTATTTAGTCTGGCAACGCTCCAATGACGCTCTCGGTTGTGGGGCGGGTTCTACCGTTGTCTTTCAAATGATCTCTGCATTCCACTGGACAATGAATGTGACATACTCTTGTTTCACTCTGTTGCATCATCCCACTCACCAGGCATATAGAGTGCCCTGATTGGCCCACAAAGCAGATAAAGCTCTGTGATTTGTTCACTAAGCAGATAGAGCACTATGATTGGCCCACCATTATGGACAAATCACAGCTCTTTATGTGTTTGAAACCCTTCTAGAGAGCTGTGATTGGCCAGCCTGAATGCTGTTGGGGCTCAGAGGTTCCAGTGGAGCGTTCCTAGACAAACTTTGCAAAGCAAGAATTTGGTCTAGTTCACTAGGCTAATGATTTAGTACATTTCACTCGCTCGCTCACTCACTCACTCACTCACTCACTCACTCACTCACTCACTCACTCACTCACTCACTCACTCACTCACTCACTCACTCACTCACTCACTCACTCACTCACTCACTCACTTCCTCTTTTTCTCACTCACTCACTCACTCACTCACTCACCCAAATAAAAGCACATTTCTATCCATCCATCCATCCATTTTCTGAACCTGTTTGTCCCCTGGACAGAGAGCCAGTCCATCGCAGGGCAACACAGAGACACACAGGACAAACAATCATGCACACACACACTCACACATAAGGACAAGTTAGACATATCAATTAACCTAACAGTTATGTTTTTGGACTGTGGGAGGAAGCCGGAGTACCCGGAGAGAACCCACGCATGCACAGGGAGAATATGCAAACTCCATGCAGAAAGATCCCAGGCCGGGAAGCGAACCCAGGACCTTCTTGCAGCAAGGCAACAGCTCTAACCACTGCACCACCAGCACATTTCTAATTATTCTAATAATTTAAAAAAAAAAACTTCTAAAACTTATAGTCACATATCTCACAGACTTACCCTAAATCTACAGTTTCAATCATAAAACTCAAGTATTGTTATAGAGTCTTGACTTTATACCTGGTTTACCCCTGACCCGATCCCCAGTCCCCAGTCCTGGTAAGCCACTTAACAAATCATCCTTGGCCAATATGCTGAACACAATTTGCAGCCCACTGTTCCTTACTAATGTAAGGGTGGGTCAAATGCAGACAAAACATTTCCCCAAGGAGACCATAAAAGAATAAAAAAGGATGCTGGGAAAGGGATAACTAGGTTACTAGCAGGTGTGCCAAAGAATCTGTGAATGCAAAAGATGATAGTAAATCAAATGTGAATTGAAAAAAAAAAACCTGAAAACAAAGAAAATCAAACTCTGACCCAAAACTCACAACTCTAAAAACCAGAGGTCAAGTTAGGAGTTAGCATGATCTCTTCATGCATGTATGGCTTTTCTCCAGGCAGCCTGGTATCAACCCTTAGACCAAAACATGCATGTTGGATTAATCTAAATTGTCAATGGATGTGAGTGAATCTATGAATGAGGGTCTACATGTGGCCTGTGATGGACTTGTGACCTGTGCAGGATTAGTTAGAGTCAGGCACCAGCTGACTTCCCTACTCAGGACTAAGTACTGTAGTTTGGAAGGCTTTGTTTTCAGACAACGGTTTTCTCATACTGCTTCCACAAACCACAGACATATGCACACAATAGACCAGGGAAAGAGAGGAAAGAATAAAATAGGTGAAGAGAACAGAAAAGTGTGTGGTCATGTTAATAGGTTTGGAAAAGACTGCAGCATTTCCTGCTGATACACGCCAAGTGTGTGTTTAGTGTTCTTTCCAGCATTAAGCAGTAATTCTTTCACTCAGCATTTGCAAATACACTTCAAGATTCCATCGAGTTGATGTTGTTGACAGCACGAGCGGTGGTCTGTATAGAAACAGGTGGCAGATTGTCCGACCATGCCTAAAGCAAATTTATGATTCTTTTCTGTGATTTTCATTGTTTGAAATGATTCCTGTTTTTCTCATTAAGCATGCAAAACCTGAAGAAGAACAAACGTCACATACAGGAAATGGTCATGTAAAATCCTCCATGTTCTCACTCGGGCAGCCATCACTGATGGTTTTTGTGTTACAGGATGTCAACATTAAATGGCAAATCATCAGAGGGACTTAGGTGACCCTGCAGTGACCTTTTTGTCGCTGCTTACAGGAAGAGTACTCCTTGTGGTTAGAAAATTAAAAAAAGAAACAAAATGTGCCAATTAAAATGGTAACATTTAAGTGTGTTGCCAGATCAAGTAAAGTTTATTCAGACTCGGGTTGATTGCCTTGGGAGCATGGTGACCCAGAGGTTGCTGGGAGTGTTGAAGCGTGTCACTGAGTTGCATTTCTGTACCAGAAATAGCCTTTCCTGATACAAGTCTACGTAAATGAGTGCTAAATGACCAAAACAATCATGTTATTGAACTCTACTGAGGTTCAGTAATAACAAGCTGACGCTGGCAGATTCAGCCACGGGTCATGCTGTAGATGCATCATCCATTTCATGTCACTTCCTGCCGTTGGTGGCACAAATCCAAAAAAAAACACTCTGAAGTGAGTCCAACAGTTTCTGAGTTAGTTGTTTTTAAATAAAGGAAGTGCTGCTTCTTGAGAACCCACGCATTGTGTTGGTGTTCTTCAAAACTGGGTGATGAAAAGAAGATTACCTGATTTTAAAGTTCAAATGACTGTTTTGTGCATCAGTCATTGTTCCGGATAGCATGCCAAAATCAATAGAACCGGGATCTTAATAGAAAAGTCAAACGTGTGCCTACCTGAGCTGCATCCATTGGTGGCAAATTCCAAACAGCATTCCCTTGAGTATTCATTATGTCTGGAGCACTTCAATTTTTTTTCAATAGTTTTGCAATATTCCTTTTGAAATAAACCAATAAAGTGAAAACAGGTGTTTGAAACTCATCTGGAAACAATCCAATTTAATTTTAGAGTCAGAAAGTATGACAACTTGAGAAGAAGTTGAAATCCGATCTGCACATAAAATGAGGGTTAACTGAGATTGAAAAATCCTGAGATCTAATTAAGTCATGTTGTCACTGAAGTGTAACAAGACATTTTGAGCTACATTTCAATTCAATTCAAATTCAAAAATACTTTATCAATCCCAGAGGGAAATTCAGATGTTTCAGTACACACAATTCCAAGATCAGACATACATACATAGACACATGAAAATAATTGGTGACTGTGGTCATTCGCAACGTGAGTCACACTACCGTTATAGATCAAGAGGATTTATATGAGGATAGAGTCGGGGGGGGGGGGGGGGGGGGGGGTGCATTTCAGAGTTACCCCCGACTGAGAGGATAGCTTTGCTATGCACAAAAAACACCTCAGACAGATATGCACACAGACTTCAGACGATACACAACATAAGTGTCCACTAGGTGGGGATGGAGGGTTTTGGGACTCTCCTCACTTCAGAGTGTGCAACCGCAGAGCTGCGCTCACCACCTCCATTTGGACAGATGAGGGAGATAATGGGTTAGAGAGCACATTGAGTCCCAGATACGGTTCCACGGCCTTCACCGGTCACAGTCCCGCCCAGGCTGGGATAGGGAGAAAGGATTTCCATAGCGATGGCAGCATTCCACATTTCTTCTGAGGGGGGAGTTTTCACTTCAGCCTCACAGGCTCCAAGGGCACCAGATTCAGATAACAAGAATTGTTTTGGGTACAGACAGGGATAATTTCCTCTCAGCCTTAAAGTTCTGTTGGTCTTCAACCCATCCAGGTCCAATAATGGTGTTATTAATCTATTCTGATCTATGCTGATCCGTCAACTCTCTCCTTGATCAAATCCACCTTCTGTGCCAGAGCCTGAATCTCAGTCCAAGCTTACGACTCATCTCAACAATTACATGAGTTTGTGAGTTCACAGTGCGATGCATTCCATTCCTGAGCTCCGGGATTGAGCCAATATTCCTCGAAAGCTTGTTAATTTTCCAGTATGCCAGGTAACCGCTCAGGCCAAACAGCAGGAATGCCGACACCAAAACGGCGAATATCCAAACATCTTCCGAATCCTCTACAGACAGTTGAGAGAAGCAGATCAAGTTCCACTGTTTCCAGGAGTCCATGATATACCCAGCTGGCTCTGTCCCAGAGGGGCATCGGGGAGCCCCTTCTCCCATTCTCATCGTTGAAAAAATTGTGTCAATCCCGTTGAGAGACCAACTGACCAGATCCATGTTTAATAATTTCCAGTTTCCAGAACAAATGCAGAGAAGCGCAGTGTACAGGCAGACAAGACAAGAGCTTGTGAGCAGTGGGGGGAATGATGTGATTGTTTTGGCTTCATCAGCTACTCTAAATCTGAGACCATGGTCTTGAGTCGGAAAAGGGTAGAATGCCTTCTCTGGGTCAAGGACAAGAGCTGGCTTTAAGTGGAAGAGTTTAAGTATCACAGGATCTTGTTCACGAGTGAAGGAAAGATGGAGCACGAGGCTGGTGAAGGTACTCAGGCCTTCAGGTCACTGTAATCCAAAAGGGTTCAAATGAAGGCAACTGGACTTCTTTAGATTCTTGAAGACACTGGAGGGACAATGCTTTTCAGCTGGTCAGTGAACACCTTGCGATTTCCCCAGAGGAGCTGGCTCAAGTGGCCGGGGAGAGGGAAGTCTGTGCCTCCCTGCTCAGGCTGCTGCCCCTGCCACCTGACCTGAAGCAGAGCAAAATAGATGGAGGATTTGTCCATAATGAAACGTTGTGCAAAAAGGTCAAAAGTAGGGCTGCAACGGATCATCAATGATCCGTGATCCGTACGGATCGCTCTCTACGGCTCGGCATGCACATGCTCCGCCGATTGGTCAACGAAAATAAAGAGGTGTGTTCACGGAGCATTGAGGCGCGGCGTGTTTAATGCAAATGAGGAAACGTGCAGCAGTTGTCATGGCAAGTGGAGGAGGAGAGGAGCTTGAAAAACCACCTGTATCGTTTAAGTCGCAAGTGTGGGAGCATTTTGGCTTTCCTGTAACCTACAATAATGATGGAAGAAGGGTGGTGGAAAAAACAATCACGGTATGTAGGCTTTGTGGCACGAGAAAGCATATGACAATGGAAATACGTCGAGCATGGCTACCCATTTAAAGCGACATCACCCTGGCATGTCAGTGAAAGGATCCAAGACAAATGCTGGCGCTCCTCAACAACCACTCATCACCGCAACATTTAAACAGCCTTTATCCGCACAGTCCGACCGAGCTAAAGCGATAACAAATGCTATCGGTGTGTTTATTACTGCAGACATGAGGCCATACTCCGTGGCACAAAGCAAAGGCTTTAAACTTATGCTGAAAGTGCTTGAGCCATGTTACGACGTTCTGTCGCACACCCACTTCAGTGAGAAAGTCGTACCAAGTCTGTACAAGCAGGAAAAGGCTAAAGTAGTTGCTGAACTGTCCCAGGCATCTTCTATTGCACTCACCACAGACGGGTGGACCTCCAGAGCAACGGAAAGCTATGTCACGGTGACCGCTCACTACATTACAGCGGAGTGGGAGATGAGGAGCCCTGTGCAGCAAACACGCCCCCTGTGTGAGAGCCACACAAGCTCAAATCTGGCGCTGGTACTCACCGAAGAAATGGCAGAGTGGAAGCTGGAAAGGCCCAATACAAATATCCCAGCCACAACAGATAATGCTGAAAAAGACAGACAAAGGCAGTAAATGAGGCAGGACTGGGCCCACAAATGGGGTGCTTTGCACATACAATAAATTTAGCAACCCAGAAGGGAATCATGCTGAATAAGATGGACCGTCTCCTTGGGAGGATCAGGAAGGTGGTTTCCTATTTTCACAGAAGCACAACAGCTGCATGTGTGTTAAAGACCAAGCAGAAAGTGCTACAGCTGCCTACTCATAAGCTCATACATGATGTCACAACAAGGTGGAACTCTGCTTTTGACATGTTGGAGCATTATTTTGAGCAGCAAGCAGCTGTGTACTCTACACTAACAGACAAGACCCTGAAGAAAAATGTCAGACATTGTGACTTTGTCTGATGATGATGTGAAAGTGGCTGAGGAGGTCCTCCAGGTGCTCAAACCCCTCAAAATGGTTACCACACTAATGAGCACTGAACCTGGTCCATCTGTTTCCATGATCCTGCCACTGAAAACAAGGATTCTACGATCCATGGCTCCAAGTGAGGAAGACAGTACCATCACGATGGATGTTAAAAATGCCATCAGGGAAGACTTAAAGCCCAGATACACTTCACCCCCTAATCTGGAGGAATATCTTCACAGATCTACTGCACCTGATCCCAGGTTCAAGTCTCTATCCCACCTGGACCCGGCCATATGCCAAAAGACATACAATGATGTCACCAGTGAGACTGTGAATACTCTGGGCACTAAAGACATTGAACAGGTAAAGAAAAAATATTTTAATTGCCTTAAATAATGACTTCATGAAAAAATATTTTTAATTTTTTTCAAATTTATGGAAAAAGAAAATTAACAAGAGGCCTTCGCAGCGCTTTCGCTGCTTGGGCCTAATTATTGCTTTCATTTTTTCTGCAGGGTGGTGTTAAAGAGCTAACCGACGCAGGACTCATCACACCATGCCCTATAGGTTATAAATTGTAAGTCGCTTTGGATAAAAGTGTCTGCCAAATAAACAAACATAAATAAACATAAACATCTTCTCCCCAGAAAAAGTCGACCATGGAGGATGTTTTGGGTGAGACCTTTACAGACAAGGATGCAAGTAAGACTGTTACAGACACCATCAAAGCAAGGCCGGATTAACCATATGGGCAACTGGGCAATTGCCCAGGAACCATGAACTCTAAAGGGCCCAGGGCAGCAAGGGCATGAGCAAAATATCTGTAATCTCTAGCTTTATATTAAACTAGGTTGACCGTACGTCCTCTTTTCCCTGGACCTGTCCGCTTTTCACTCTCTGTCCGGGGCATCCGGACTGGGGGTTCTTGTAATGATGAAAATGTCCGGCTTTTCATCCAGGAGCAGGGATCGAATTATGGCGGAGCTGTATATCCTACACATCCAGGGGAGCCGGGAAAAAGTTTTCTACCTATATTACATCATTTATGGACTCTTTGAGCAGAGAGCACAGAGAGCGGCACAGCGCTGATCGTTGTTGCGCAGCGCTCCAGGCAGCTGCTTCCAGCGCACGGTCTATTCTCAAAGTGGCGCAACCAAAAAACTATAATTAGCACACGATCGTTCATGTCTGCACATGTTCTCTATTTTCTCATTTGTGCCTGAAGCACTCTGCCACTGCGAGCTCATCACCTGCGCTGCGGTGATTTCACCTCACTGATGCATCGAAATGCGCACTCCGCTTTACGGTCAAGAGATCCCTTTGATCTGCTCAAAAGTAACTGATGAGGTGAAAAAGTAAGAATCCAGGCAGCAGTTTTTCTGGAGAATTAAGAGGAGATGCAGAAAGATGAGAGACAGACAGGACAGGAAAATAGTTAAATAAAAACGAAAACAAAACAAAGTGTTGAAAAGTAAAATGTAGGTAGATTTATCTCCACTACACGTTTTTACCTGTATAAAGCAATAAATTACACAGGTCATATTTATACATCTGATACAATTCAGATCACCTTCAAAATTCAGTCACACACCCAGGGCTGTTTCAAGACATTTTGGGGGCCAAGGCAAAATGACACCCCCCCCCCCCCAAGTATTGAGGCATATTACAGTAAAATATTCTGTATGTGACCATATTATGGTGATCCTTGGGTCGTGATGATGGGGCCCTGTAATATTGTTGCCCAGGGTACAACAAAGTGTTAATCTGGCCCTGCATCAAAGAGGAGGTGACTTCCTACCAGGAATGGTGATCCACTGGAATGGTGGAAAATCAATGAGGGTAAATACCCTCACATTGCCATGATGGCAAAACACTATCTAGCTGTGCCTGCTACTTCACTGCCTAGCGAGAGGGTTTTCTCAGCAGCAGGAGACATAGTGACTGCAAAAAGGTCCATGCTCTCCCCAGACTGTGTAGACACCCCTATTTTCTTCTAAAATAATTTGAAACTAAGCTCAGATCTGATTTATTTTACTTCTTGATTTTTTTGATGATCTGCACAAGGGCTAGTTTGTTCAATGTTCAGGTTTAAAAGAAGGTACCAGGCCTTATTTGCACTTTAAGTTGTTTCATCCACTCTCCTGGTTTAAAGGAAGATGTCATGCCTTATTTTTTATGAACAACCGGTTTATTGGAAGAAGATGTCATGCCTTATTTTTATAAACAGCCTGTTTAAAAGATGGTGCCACTGTCATGCCATATACTGCACTTTGATTTGTTTTTTTAATTATTTAGAATTGTGCCTTGGATAGGCATCTTGAGCTAAATGTTTGTATTTAATAAGCATGTTAATCGAAAAATAAAAAATAAAAAATGCTGTGCTAAATGGAGAGCAGAGTTATTTGTCCTTTTCTTTCTGCCGATCCGAAAAATGATCCGATCCATGACTCAAAACTGTGATACGATCCGAACCGTGGGTTTTTTGATCCGTTGCACAACTAAAAGCAAAATATTTCAGTGGGATTCCTCCTGAAAATCAGCTAAATCCTTGCAAATGTGTTTTTCTGAATAGAAAACTGAGTAAACTAACATACATGGAAAAAAAAGGTCTTTGATGAATTAAATGAATCAGTCATGAATTATGAACAAAGTTGTAGAAATAATCTTCAGTAGGTGATGACTTAAAAATCTGCAACCAAGTAGGAGGTGATGAACCTTTTGTAAAGTTCAAGTCAAATAAAACAGACAAATAAATACCTGCAAAAGTGAAATTTTCATTGTTTTTGGAGACATTTTTTTGTTAAATCCCAACCTGGAAATACATTCAAGTGCTGCATCTGTATCCTCTTAAGCAAGTGATATAAAAGGGTGAGACCTCGTGCCTGTTTACGAGGGTATCCTGTTTCAGCCTCTTGTCTGCATCATTACTGTGTCGTATAAGTAAGATGACCTCCCACCCTGATGCATTTCTAAGAAAAACAAACACTGGTACTTTGGGTGCACTGATTCTTAGATTACTATCAGATAAGGGCAAGCTCTGGTGTGTGAAATGTACTTTAAGGACATTTCTCTGTGACTGATGTTAGCATGACCTTCCTCTGTGTTGCTACAGGCAGGAAACAGTGGAGCTTCTTGTGTCATTTATGTTGTTAAAAGGTAGCACAAAACAAAAAAACAGGATTAGGATCTTTGTTAAAACTAACTTTACTAGGTTGTTTTTTTTATTGTACATACAGACAAACCTCCTAAGGAATACTGTGGGGAGAAAACACTATCACTGATGGAATTTGTCAGACCTAATTTAAAATTAAAAAAAATAAATTGGGTAAAGAAAATGCTAAATCAATTTGAAGGGACAGCTGACTTTTTGGGGCTAAATAGACTATGTTTTAGGAAAAATAAATGGCTAATTACATTGAGGCTAAAGATAAACAGTTGACTTTTGTCTTACATCAAAATTTATCTCAAATTTGTTTTAGTTGTTCATGCAAATTTGAATTAGATCAGGAAAAAGGTAGAATGCCTTCTCTGGGTCAGGGATGAGGTCCTGCCCCAAGTGGAGGAGGTTAAGTATCTTGGGGTCTTTTTCACGAGTGAGGTAAAGCTGGAGCGCGAGATCGATAGGCGGATTAGTGCTGCGTCTGCAGTGATGCGGGCGTTGCACCGGCCTGTCGTGGTGATGAGAGAGCTTAGTCAGAAAGAGAAGCTCTCGGTTTACCGGTCGATCTACGTTCCTACCCTCACCTGTGGTCATGAGCTTTGGGTAGTGACCGAAAGAACGAGATCGCGGATACAAGCGGCCAAAATGAGTTTTCTCCACAGAGTGGCTGTGCTCTCCTTTAGAGATAGGGTGAGAAGCTCGGTCATCCGGGAGGGGCTCGGGGTAGATTTACTGCTCCTCCACACCGAGAGGAGCCAGTTGAGGTGGCTCGGGCATCTGGTCAGGCTGCCTCCTGGACGCCTCCCTGGTTTTCCGGGCACGTCCAACCGGTAGGAGGCCTAAAGGGAGACCCAGGACACATTTGAGGGACAATGTCTCTCACCTGGCCAGGGAACGCCTTGGGTTTTCCCCGGAAGAGCTGGCCCAAGTAGCATTGGAGAGGGAAGTCTGGGCCTCTCGACTTAGGCTGCTGCCCCCGCAACCCGACTCCAGATAAGCGGATGAAAACGGATGGATGGATGGATGGATGTTCATGCAAACGTCATCTTGATCAACCTCTGCACTGCTTCTGATTTTAAAATACATGAATCATTACAAGGATTTCCATGTTGTTGTTATTCTTTAGCAGATGAGCCAGTAGTGTGATACTGGAAACTGCATTACCACAGTAAACGAGAAAGCGCTAAACACCATTTTCTACGTCCAAACATCTTATGCCATCCGTGACTTCAAATGGTGTGTTTCTTTTTGGGACTCGGGTAATTTGTGTTAAAGTTTAAGTGGTGGCAGCCGGCTGCTTCTCATTGGTTTCTTGCCGAGCCTTGTTATTGGCTGAGGTTTTAAAGCAAATGTGACACAAACACTTCATTATTTTTTTCCTTTTTTAAAATCTCTACAAAATATTCATAGCTGTACTATATTAGAACATTAAGAGGCATAAAATATATTGTAAGCTATCTTGTTTTTCAGATTTGCCTTTTTATTGTAACGTGAGGAAATATGGGTTTTCTATCACAAAGGTGGTGTTGGACTCAGCTGTGTCAAAGCTGGGTCGCTGAGAACTTTCACCCACAGATTAAGACCTGAACGCCAGCGAGTCTGGGAGGAAACCATAACATCAACCACCTGCAGTCTACCAGAAGATGTGTTTACATGAGTTGTACCCAGACCAAGTCAAAACATAAAGTTTAAACTTCTTTTTCTTGATTTTAATGTTAAAAATAACCATTATCATTTTGCTCATTATAAATGTATTTAATCAAATGAATGGTTCTTATGCTTTGGGGTAATTATAATGGATTAATGAATCCACACTTAAGTAGATAATGTTGAATGTTTGGTACTGACCTTCACACTCAAGCACACAAACATCCACACACACCTTCCCACAGTAAAATCCAGACACATTTGATGACGCACATGTTTTTGCTTTGAGAAGAGAGGTTTTTGGTAAGTTTCAGTCTTTTTGAGTCAGTTCGTGTTGGACAACGAGAGAGAACAGACCTGAAAACCAAAGGGGGGGCAGAGCCTGTTGGCTCGTTCTTCCCCCCTTCTCTCGCGCTGTTTCTGCCACGCCAGGCAGAATAGCTGAACCGCAACTTCTAACGCAGACTCATTACCGAGTCTTTTGATTTCTGAGTGAATTAACTTAAGAAAGCGCGTCGACAAAACGCTTTACCATCAACGTGTACCGAGGGGCAACTCTGGACCGGGTCGCAGCGCATCTTTGTCTTCTTTGCCAGCCAAGGTGACCTGGATGAAACATCCTAAGGTGACGTCCCGGGTCCAACAGAGGGTCCGATTTTCGGTGAGGCAAAACACGACAGATAGCGTTTTGATGCATCTTTTCCACTAAACCTAAGTTTATTCAAACCATCACTTCACTCAGACACCTGTTTCTTCCTGAAGCAACATCAGATGCACACATGCATTCATCTCATCTCATGTTCAATTCTCACTACACTTGGCACCCACACGCATCCATAATCACATCATATCACTCTCAATCTTCATTCACCTACAGAAGGTCTATTTGAGCATTAACAGCATATCAACTGTTAAAAAGATTGTCCCACAAAGTTATCAATGTTGATTGTATTTCTTTGTTTTGTCAATTTCAAAATCATTAGTTTAATTTGAAGAATTAAAACTTTTAAACGTCAAACTGGTTTCCTCATTGAACTGAAACACAGACACTCAGATATTATCGGCAGTTTATGGATGAAAACAACCTTTGAGTCTTCTGAACAATATAACATTTGGTTATTGATTTATTAAAATTAATATTCCGAATTAATACGTAGCATGGTTTCTCTTCAATAAAAGAGCATAAATCCATAACGCTACATTTAATGGCGAGCGTATCCAGTCTTCTATATCTGCGATATGTCTGATTTCTTACATCTAAAAGCTACAAATAACGCTTTTCTTTGTGTTTCACTTTGATGTCTTATTTTGAAATTAACCGGAAATTGTTCCGTTGAAGTCACTCTTCCGCGAGGCGTCGTCCTGGTGGAAACTTGGCCGGGAAGATCTCCGATCTCAAATTGACCGCAAATTACAGACCTAACTTTGATTTATCCCATCTTCGCCTTCGGAGCGAACGTGTGAGTTGTGCTTTTGACTAAATTCTGTCCATTTTGACGCGCCGCCGCGTCTCCAATCTAACCTCAGGTCGGAACGCTCCGTTTCCGCTCTGATCATCGCTGGGTGAGCTACCGTGCAGCTTATCCTCAGTTCCTAAAATTATCACTAAATTCTCCGAACCTCAGAACCGAGACTAACTTCTCGGACACCTTTCGTCTCAGTGTGTTGACACTGTGGGCGAGCTATTGTGAAAGAAGTTTCTACTGCATTCAGATTGCGTGCGCTTTTTAAACGGAATGCTCGGTGACACCTGCCGGAGCTTGACTGCTCGGTAAACGTCGTAAAGCGAGGCACAGCCGTTACGCGTTACTGCATTCAGATTGAGTACGTTTTTTTTAAAGTCCGTATTAAAAGTGGAGCGAGATGCCTACTTGTTAATCGGGAAAATTTAAGTCTGTGTCCTCACAAAACCCGCATTGGCGGTGATTCTTGTAAATCGCTACGGTGTGTAGAATCTACATTTTGCTACGTTTGTCCGTCTGATACCAACACGGCAGCGTAGGGTTTGTTATTTTTTTTTTATTATTTTTATTTTGGACCGGTGAACGGGTCGGCTTTCACAGCCTCCGTTGCTCGGTTCCATGCCTTTTTCTTCCATCTTGTGAAGTTGTGTGTATTCATTTCTCTATCAACAATTCCTTGTTTTACCCTGTGTCATGAAGTTAAGTAGGCTACGGTCAGTCCTTGTTGTGTGAGACATATTAAGGAATCTGCCCGGAGTTTTACGTCGGCTCAGAAGGTAGAAACGCGAGTTGCTCTGAACTTAATGGGAGATGGACGAGACACGACAAAATCTTTCTTGCACTGTTACACCTGATGTAAGGTTCTCTGACGTTCTGCTTCCAGAACATGCCAAGACGCAGGAAATTCACCGGCCGAGCATCGCTGGTCCCTCCGCCCGCCCGAACGGGCCCGTTTTAGGCGGGTGCCGCCGGTCGGGAACAGTGGGGACTAGTGGCTGCGGTTCGGTGCCAGCTGCACTGGGTCGGAGGTGGTTCTGGTCTGCACTTCATGTCGTGAATTCGAGCAGCATGCTGTTTACAGTCATAACGCTTTTTCTTTACCTTTGTTTCTTCCAGGGGGTCAAAAACCCACCATCAACATCAAGGTTTGAAATAAACAACACTTTCTCTGCTGCTTTTAAGCTGAATAAATCTCTTGAGCCTATGGTTAACCTCTCTGACAAACAGGTTGTGCTTAACCCTTTGGTTCCTAATGCTTCTCCTCTGTCATCCATGTTAAAGGCTGAACATCTCTCCAGCATGGGTGTGCAATCTTCAGGCTGTGATCCACCGCTTCAGTCAGAGGTCCGTTTTACTCGTCAGTCCGCTTCATGCACAAACCAGCTTCTTTATCGGGGCGTGATGGAAACGTCAGCCGCCGTGAAACGCTTGTGGTCTCCGGACGGAGCTACCAGGCCATTTGGGGGGTTTGTGCCCGGACATCTTGACCTTTATGTGAATGACCTTGTCACTTTTCAGTTTGTGACCTCTGCTAATACGGTGGCCAATTCTTTTCTCCTTTCACAGGGGTGTGACTTAGTCTCGGGCCTCTGTGCTCTCTTTCCTGTGATTTCTCTTACAGGTGACCACGACGACGCAGAAAACCCTGCGGTTTCCAGCAGTCCTGTGGTCAGTGGCGATATTAAAGGTGGCTCGGTGGTTGCTGCGCACACCTCTCTCACGGGCTCGGGAAGGCAACCCGGCCCGGGAGGTGTAGGTGCGTGCAGTGATGCTCTGCTCGGGGCCCCTCCTGACAAAGGGGGGGTGCTGAGTGGCTCTGAGTTTTCCGTTGCGGACTTCAACCGGTTCGGGGGAACGCCTCCTCCGAGCGGACGGGTCATTGCAGAACTCGACACTGACCTTCCTCCAATTCAGCTGACAACATTGACCTCCGACCCGGAGTTAGGTGCTGCACCTTCTACGGGGCGGAGTTCTAGTCAGTCTGTAAATACTCTGGTTAAACCGGGTTTTTCTGATTCTGTGTGGGAACCTCCATCATTCTTGGGTATAAAGTATTCTTGGTTTCAGTTTTCAGGACAGACCATGTTCCTAAAGCTAGCGACATGTCTGTATCTGATTCTAAACATGGCTAGGTTTGCTTTGACACCCGTGACACAACCATCCTTGGATCACTCCTTTTCAGAACCTCCAAGTCCAACACCTCCAGGTCTTTGGACATCTGAACACCTACTCTTTCAGCACGATTCAGGTGACACTGTGCATCTTCTTGGTAATAGAGCTTTTAAGAGCTTAAGAACTGTTCTTTGTTATGCTTCTCCTGTCTCACAGACACGGCATACGTTTGAGAAACAAAAGGGGGGTGGGGAGCCTCCTCCCGCTTTGCGAGCATCGGTTTCGCATTTCCAGTTCACTACCATTTCTGATCACAACAAAGTCGCCTCCGTAAAGCTGCAACACAACTTTGAGCAGGTAAAATCAGGTTCTGATCTAACGGCTAAACCATCATCTTCGCTCCAGTTCCAAACGGAACCCTCAGGTAAATTCAAACAAGTTTCCCTGTGGGTTCGTAACACCAGATACAAACAGTTTGATAACCAAATCGCTTATGAGCCTGCTCCCACAGATACGTCCAAACTCGTGTCTCTGTGGGTCCGCAATACCAGATTCAAAACTCTATTCTGACCGACTATTCTGACCGGATTCTTTTCCACTGACTGGTGGACCGTTACAAATTCTCTCGTTTGTGGGATGAATTTTTAACAAATGTGATATCCTTTGAGTTTTTTTTTTCAGGTTACCTGCCTCCAGCCAGGGTCCTGTTACTAACTCACATTTTTAGGGGTTACTAACCTACTGAGTTACATTTTTAGAACTGATTTACATCTCTATCTTTTCTTAGTGCTTTGTGTAACATGGTTATATTTGATTACAAATTTAATTTTATTTTGTTGCTATTTCCCTTAAAGGGCCACAAGCCAATTTGCCCTTCATTTTCATGATTTTTTTTTTTTTATATATATACATGCCTTTAATTAGTGTAGCCTGCTGAGTTTCACATATCAGTTAGGATTTACTTTCTTTTATTTGTGTTTTCTCTGCATCACGTTTTTACATGATATGTAGATCAGGGTGCAGAACATTTCTTCTTTAGATAATTCACAAAAGGCATCCACATTTTCCCAGAGGCACCCATAGATAGGTTTTGATTGATTTCTTTGTTTTGCATCAAATGCTATCTGTCGTGTGGGCTGTCTCACTTTGTCTCCTTCTCCGAGCTCGTATGGACTACATCCCATCAGAGGGGCCGTCTTCACCATCCTTCAACTGGTTTTCTGTCGCATGGGGCTTCGGTCGTGGTTCGAGATGGGTCGAGGTCGTCACTGGACTTCGCCTGGACTACGCCTGAGGAATACTTCATCTGCCCAGCTCCGTGTGGCACACGAGCTGCTTATCCTTTGCATACCTTTGCATTATTGCTGATGAAATTAACTGCTATTGAAATAGCTCTGCTTTCAAGATTTCCTAAGTGGATTACTTTACAATGATTGCAACAGTTTTGGCCTTAATCATCTGATCAGGATAGACTCCCTTCTACACGAGACCTGTGGAGACGCTTCATCGTTCCTGCCTTCATCTGGGATGGCTACCTTCACGAGTACATCACGTTATTGTGTTTGTAACGGCAGGTGGCCTGTGCTTGACCACCATGTCGTCACAAAAAGGGGGGGTATGTAACGTGAGGAAATATGGGTTTTCTATCACAAAGGTGGTGTTGGACTCAGCTGTGTCAAAGCTGGGTCGCTGAGAACTTTCACCCACAGATTAAGACCTGAACGCCAGCGAGTCTGGGAGGAAACCATAACATCAACCACCTGCAGTCTACCAGAAGATGTGTTTACATGAGTTGTACCCAGACCAAGTCAAAACATAAAGTTTAAACTTCTTTTTCTTGATTTTAATGTTAAAAATAACCATTATCATTTTGCTCATTATAAATGTATTTAATCAAATGAATGGTTCTTATGCTTTGGGGTAATTATAATGGATTAATGAATCCACACTTAAGTAGATAATGTTGAATGTTTGGTACTGACCTTCACACTCAAGCACACAAACATCCACACACACCTTCCCACAGTAAAATCCAGACACATTTGATGACGCACATGTTTTTGCTTTGAGAAGAGAGGTTTTTGGTAAGTTTCAGTCTTTTTGAGTCAGTTCGTGTTGGACAACGAGAGAGAACAGACCTGAAAACCAAAGGGGGGCAGAGCCTGTTGGCTCGTTCTTCCCCCCTTCTCTCGCGCTGTTTCTGCCACGCCAGGCAGAATAGCTGAACCGCAACTTCTAACGCAGACTCATTACCGAGTCTTTTGATTTCTGAGTGAATTAACTTAAGAAAGCGCGTCGACAAAACGCTTTACCATCAACGTGTACCGAGGGGCAACTCTGGACCGGGTCGCAGCGCATCTTTGTCTTCTTTGCCAGCCAAGGTGACCTGGATGAAACATCCTAAGGTGACGTCCCGGGTCCAACAGAGGGTCCGATTTTCGGTGAGGCAAAACACGACAGATAGCGTTTTGATGCATCTTTTCCACTAAACCTAAGTTTATTCAAACCATCACTTCACTCAGACACCTGTTTCTTCCTGAAGCAACATCAGATGCACACATGCATTCATCTCATCTCATGTTCAATTCTCACTACACTTGGCACCCACACGCATCCATAATCACATCATATCACTCTCAATCTTCATTCACCTACAGAAGGTCTATTTGAGCATTAACAGCATATCAACTGTTAAAAGATTGTCCCACAAAGTTATCAATGTTGATTGTATTTCTTTGTTTTGTCAATTTCAAAATCATTAGTTTAATTTGAAGAATTAAAACTTTTAAACGTCAAACTGGTTTCCTCATTGAACTGAAACACAGACACTCAGATATTATCGGCAGTTTATGGATGAAAACAACCTTTGAGTCTTCTGAACAATATAACATTTGGTTATTGATTTATTAAAATTAATATTCCGAATTAATACGTAGCATGGTTTCTCTTCAATAAAAGAGCATAAATCCATAACGCTACATTATTGTGGAAGTGATCAGAATTTTCCATGTGTAGTTGTAAATGATAAGTAATGTGAAGCACATGTTTTGATTATGCTCTTTCCATTTTCTGCAAGATGATTATTTCATGTCCTTCAGCGAGGTAAAAAATAAAAATAAAAACACATATGAGCAAACAAGAGAATCTCCAGCCATAACAACACTTTTATTGTGAATAAATATTTGCACAATAATCATCACAATATTATAAACATTTTTCTCTCGTTTATTTTTTCTTTTATACATTAAATAGTATTAGTGTACAAATGTATACAAAACGTATTCAGGCTAGTGAAGATCCACAAAAGAGTATTTCGTGTACGGTATTAAAGCACAATCAGAGATCAGAGGGACACACACATGCCTGCACATTGACACAAGACCCCCTGGGGTAAAACACAAGTCAACACGCGACTTCGATGGACAAGCATAACCTGATCACTCAACACCGGCATGTCCCCAAAAGGGCGAGATAGAGAGAAATCATTCAAACTACAAAAAATCATGAAGAGAAATTTAACTCTGATGTGATTTCTGTGTCCCACGATGAAGTAAGGCAATGCAAAATTACAACTGGTGGTAGAGCGTCCTGAACGTTTCTCTCCAGCAGGCCCTGATGCTGACCGTAGACCGTGTTCAAACACAGAACAAGCTCATTCCATGACATTGCAGCATTTCAACGCTGAGCCTTCAGCGTCAACTTCACAGCACTTTTAGAGCAACACAAATAAAAAAAAGGGGGGGGAAACAAGCAAAGGGAGGACACAGCACGGAAGAGAAAAACAAGCAAACAGTCTTTGATATGCTGATCTCATTCACAAGTCATCTTGGCTCCTGAGTCTGGTGATCCAGAAAAGGAACAGAAACAGGATTAATAATAAAGAGAGATGCTGGAACACAAGCTTGACTCTGGTTTGTTTTCTCCAGGGAGCACAGTAGTGTTCCTCTCTAAGAATCAAAGCCACTGGTTTATTCTATTTTTGGGTGGGTGTGAGGAATCAGAATACCAGCAGCAGATCTGGCTCCATTCATGAAAGATTAGTGCAAGGGTTTGACCTCGCCGCTTCTACCGCAACAGGCATTAACATAGAGGCATACACGGTGAGAATACAACTCCGATGCACTGCTTTTATTCTTGTACCAGAATGTTCAAGCTACTATGTAGGCACTGGGAATTTGAAGCATCTAGCTGAAGACGAGCCAAAGTTGTCGGTACAACCACAAACATTTCCAAAAAAAAAAAATCCCATCAGATCTTACAGTGTGTGCAACATAATTTCCTTTATTTTTCAAAGACGATATGAATCTAATGTCTAATCCTGGTTTCACACGGGAAGTCTCAAGCAGTGCGAAAGGGCTGTGGGATGGTTTACTCGCGATCTTCAAAGCAATCCATTACACACCAGGAGAGTCTTGGCCACGGTATGGCCTTCCTTGCTGTGCTCTTGCAAGATCACAAGATCCCTTGTGACTTCAAAGGTCACAGTTTGTTTATGCAACCTGCCATTAAACCAAAATGAAGGAAATCACCTTTGATATCACTGTTTGATGTCATATATGATGTAGTTCCTCTGCACTGCCAGGATTAAAGCCATGAAAACACACCACTGCACTTCTGGATACTAAGAAATAAGCTGTTGGTCACATGTACACTAATATTATATATATATATATATATATATATATATATATATATATATATATATATATATATATATATATATATATATATATATATATATATATATATATGAAATCGCATCACTGCAGTACTTTTATTTTGAAAATTACCAGAGATTTTTACACTGAAACTGTGTGTGATTTCCTGTCTAGCCCTATGTTATCTGCGGGAATTGACGTGTCCCAGAACTGGCTCAAGGCAAAAATAGAACCCGATCCTATCTTTAGTGGTGCGGCATGCCTCTTCTGGGTAAATTGTCTCGTTGCAGCTGGTTTGAATCAGTCCATAGACTATAATGGATTCTACTTGCTGTGACGTTCCGCTGCCGTTCTGTGCAGCTGATGCTTTCAGTGTGAAACCGGGGTTAGCTTGTGTACTAACTTACAGCCACATTAAAGGAACCTGTTGAAATAAACACCTCGTGCACATTCTTTGTAGAAGTTGTTGAGGTCCATGGTACTGTTGGGAGCTTTGGTGTCATTCGAAGTTCTGTACCGATGTGCACATGCTGTTACCACAAAATGCCTAGCTAGTCACAAAACGCTTGTTGATTTTGCAAAGGAGAACATAATTCATATGTATGTATGTATGTATGTATGTATGTATATATATATATATATATATATATATATATATATATATATATATGCACTAAATGAAAGAAACATAAAACAGACATTTCAGCATAATGATCCATATGGAACAAATATAATAAGCGACAAACAATACTGACAACTTCACAAATCGATGCTGTCAGTGAACATAGTCTTTGAATGATCTTCAGTTGGCATAGTGGGGTTATTCCTCAAGAAATAAAATCAAAGAAACAAATGAGGCAGAATTAAAGGGTTTGGTTAGCTCTTACTCTTGCACCAGAGGATCATGTAAATGAGTGCAGCTGAGCACATTAAATGTGTCTCTAATGTTAAAAATCAGGGCGACGAAATGAACAAACACCCTTTGGCATTGGAGAATGAAAATGCTGATACTGGTCGTTGGTGTTGCGAAAGGTTCTGCATACATCCTGTGCGGCGCAAGTGACATGCCGTCTGGCCTGCTATGAAATGCGAGGATGATGGGTGTGTAACGGAGCGTCGGAGTGTGAGCAGGGGTCATGAATCTTGTAACGATTTGGTGAACCACAGCAGCAGATGGATGCCGATCGCTGGCCAGAGACTTGGTATTAAGCAGTTCCCTCCTCCACAGTCAGAATCATCTTCCTGTTGAAAACATAAATTGTCAGTAAATAAGAACCCACCTCTCCCTGTAAATGGAAAGTTGTCCATAGCTCCAGTGTAATTTTAAACATGTTTCCTGCCTGATTTCTCTTTTGTGCTTGTGTGTGCATGCACCTGTTTGATTTATTTAGATATTTTTTTTGAAGGGTGTTTTCAGGATGTCCCTGCATGACTAAAGTCTCAGGGTACGAGATGAGACGCGTCTTTATTCAAAGGGCAGGAAAGCCATGTGAAGCTTCCTCTGTTTACTCCAGTGACAAAATGAACTGGCCTGGACACAAACGGTCTTCCTGTGAGGACCGTAGCCAAAAGTAAAAGGACAGCTGGATAAAGGGAAAAGGGGCACCACCTTCTTTTACTCTGTTCAACCACTTCCTCAGCCAGTACCTCCTCCCATTTGCTTCCCTGCAGGGCCTCTCTGTAATCTAAACACATGCTAACATGAATTGCTAGCTAGTTTTGAGTAGGATTTATGCATTTAGAACACAATGAAAGACGGGAATCATCCAGATATGGGAAACGGTGTATACTAAATATTTAGTCGCCTCATGAATTGTGGAAATTTGGGTGGTGATCTAATTCTCACACATGATTTATACGCCTTGCTCTTTTGTTTTAGTGAATCCAGTGAACTGACACAGTGCACAAGCATCCCATTGATCTTTTACTGATCTTAATTTGCTCTTTTCTAGAAATCCAAAGGCAGTCAAACCCTAAATCTGGCACAAGATATTTTTATGTGAATTGTCAACTAAGTGACTTGTGACCCACGTGAATCAGAATAAAACAACATAATCTGCTTCTTTGTCTGAAAGAATTGTCAAAATATTACCAATTGCCAAATTACACTTCATTGCTAAATCATAACCTTGTTTGAAATAAAGCTGTAATCTCATGATAATAAATTCTATATTTTGATGTCCTGGACTAACAAA
This sequence comes from Nothobranchius furzeri, assembly GCF_043380555.1. Classification (NCBI taxonomy): domain Eukaryota; kingdom Metazoa; phylum Chordata; class Actinopteri; order Cyprinodontiformes; family Nothobranchiidae; genus Nothobranchius; species Nothobranchius furzeri. The sequence continues at coordinate 71,494,736 of NC_091744.1, read as the reverse complement.
GCTTTTTTTGTTGTGATAACACCTTAATTTATGTTATTATCTCCCAGCTGTCTAAAGCAAAGGTAGGTTTCCTCATTGTTTTTCCAAGAAAAAGGAAAGTGTTCAGAGATCCTTCCCAGGAGTCAGAAACGACATTTATTGGGTGTGATCACAAGAAAAAGATCACTTGATAAAATGAAATAAATTTAGCTACGAATAATGAGCTAATTTATTTGATCCAAGATAACAAACTAGAGATCTAAAAGAAAAAAAAATACATGAGGGTGTGTTTACCGGTTTTGAGAATGAAGCAGCTATTTATACTCTTAAGATAATAATATGAACAGACATAATTAAAGGCATGTATGTTCTTAGTTAAACAAGATCAATCACATAAATGTCATTTGAACTGTAAAGTGATCTGCACATATTAATTTCAGAAATGTCGAAGGAAAAGAAGCAGCCGGTTGAAGGTAAAAGTGTTACTAAATCGTCTGTTTTCATTTAAGTTTTTAGGTAATCAACAAAAAGCAGGCAGCATAATTAAAAAGGCATCTCAGAGGAAGTTAAGGGTGACTTAAGCCTGGAGCACACCGGAGACGGACACACCTCGCAGCAAAGTTTATGAAGCGGCGTCGCGGCGCTTGAGATAGAACTGGTGCCTATTTTCAGCGACTCGGCGTGGCATCTCTGCGAAGAGAAGCGGTGCTCACTGTGTGTCCACTCCCATTAACTATAAAAGCTTCTATTTTAAATGACGGCGCAGGTGCGGCGCGGCGCCGAAATGGCACAGTGCGTCCGCCTCTGGTGTGCTCCAGGCTTTAGATTAGGACTGGGCGATATGGTCTAAACTCAATATCATGGTATATTAAGGATTTCAACTCGATAACAATAAATGGACAATAGCTACAGGTATGCAAAGAAACAAAAGTGGTCCACTAGATGGGGCTGTCACATAAATTAGGTTGAGTCCCAAGTTTATGTGACTCAAGGTGGTACAGCTTCTTAAAGCGACATGAACGCTGCCAACCTGCACACATTTTTTTCATTTTTTTAATCATCAAATTTATTGACATGTGAAAAATTATCTCGATAAGAGTCAGAAATGTCGATAATGATACATTTTCGATTTATTTGCCAGCCATTACTTTGATACATAAGTTGTGTACGGACACATCAAGTTTCAAATTTCACATTAAATAGTTTTAAGCAGTATCATGTAGACCCCATAGACACGAATACGTAAATGCCCCATTGGGCGCTGGAGAGTGCCATATTGGATGGGTCTCTTCACTCTCCAAAGTCAAAGCAGTGTGAGAAACTATATTGTGCAGTCTACGGATACAACAACCAGCGTTCAATTGAAAACAGATCATGTAAGATTACTATTGAATTTTCTGGCTTACCTGATAGGATTTTCTATTCAAATGTATTTTTATTCAGATTTTATTTACCACACCATACCATGTGTCTGATTTTGTGGAAAAAAAGCTTTGTTGTTATACAGTCCTGATCAAACTTTAGTCATTGCTGAAATGCCGTTTAATGTGTTTGTTTGGGCATGCGAGCTGGAAAACAAGCAGTAAACATGCCTCTTATGTGCGACAGAGATTTGATTTTTCAACAGTGACATTACACAGCAAGCCTTGAGATGGCGACAGAGAGCATTTATCCCGCAAAGTTCAGGAGTGTCTTTGAGTAAAGTTTGATATGAAAATATCAGTGCTGAAGGGTTGTGAGCTGCATAGAGACACTGACCCTGAAGTCAGAATCAGAAACAACTGAAAGGGCGAGAAGCTGAACGTAAAACCTCTGCTGATTGGACACAGTGGCTCATCCTTGGAATGCAGAAACAAAAGAAAAATGAAGGTTGATGAGAGGTGTGATGATGCAAACTAAACAGAAAGAAACAGATGGGTCACATTTGAATTATGAGAAATTAACAAAAGTGCAAATATCAAATAAACCAAAAATATGCAAACAAGACTAAAACAAACAGCTACCAATTTAAAACATGTTTCAAAACTGTAGAAAACAAAGATGAAAAAAAAACAGATAGCTGTTCAATATCAATATTCTTTGAATAAAGACATATGAATGTTTTTGACTTACATTTTCATTGTTGTCAAAACACACATCTGGTCCTTTGCGATATCTGGGGTTCTGAGCCAGCTCACATGGATTCGGACCTTCAGCTGAACACACACTCAGGACAGTACCATCTGCTATTAAAGGTGTACATTTGACCAATTTTAACAAGAAATAAATATCTCCATATATCGTTTCATCTCATCAGTGTTTGTTCAATCTTCTTCTTGTTTTGCACAATTAAGAGATTGTGTACTAATGCTGAGAGGATGAGTGATCGTGTTTCATTATGACACTTTGCTGCTAGTTAAACAAGCACTTTAAATATCATTTTAAATGATCCTTCACTGAGAAACCAATTTTTACTTATTATTTTTGAAAATGATCGATGACGCCATGTTTACGATGCAACTTGAAAATGGTGTGGTACATCTATCTCCTGCTTTAGATTTTGATAGAAAATAGATGGTGAAATGCTTGGATTAAAAAATCCTGCCAGATTACATCACACTGTCAATAAATGTTCATGGATACACCCATTTTGACTCACAAGATGCTGTTGGTTCAGCGTCCTGGAAACACCAGAGAACGACTCGACTAGTAGAAGCTAACTGTTAGCATTAGCAGTGCCACAACAAGACCAAATCCTCCAGGCTTGTGGTATTTATAGAGATAAAACATCCATGTTTCAGAGCAAACAGAGTCAGTGGTAGGGTCACGTTGTTATCCAATTCAAGGCGAGATATCCAAATATTAAGACATAAGACTCCAAACTCTGTTATCTGAGGCTCTCTGCAGCTTTTTGTCCTCAGAATATACAAGGCATTCATTCCTACTACAGACCACTGCACATTTATTAAAAATATGAGTAAATACTGTAATTGTCTGTAATTGTGTATGTAGACTGGTATCATCATTGTCATCACATGGCAGACACATCATCACTGTGGTTTGTAACTTCATCTACACCTGTGAAAGGCTACAGATACTGTTTTGAACACATGTGCTGATGCTATTAAAGCACACCCAAATTATATAATTTAATCTGATGGGAGCCTGTAGCCCAAATGAACTCAAACACAAAACTCTAATTCAAGAGTAATAGATCACTTTTCATATGCAGAGCATCTGGTTTACTGTTGAACAGCCACAGAGGATCAACTAAAACTCTTCAGGTGTGTGTCCTTGTATAGACAGTGTGAAGCCCAAATGTCCAGCAAGTGATACGATGTAGGATAAAAAAAAATCACATAAGAAAGGTTATTGTTAGATTTTACAGTCTTAGTGCAAGGATACAGGGTTGCTCGGCCTGCCGAAGGGGCTTTGGGTCACATGATAAACACGTTGCCTTTGCATCAGTTATTAGAAACACCAGGTTAGTGTTAGGAATCTTTTCTGCACGGTACAACCTAGAAAAATAAAGCAAAACATGGAACCACATAAACACAGAGGCATGCAAATATGCATATAAAACTGTGCATTTAAATCCCTCACAATACATGCTTGTGTTTACTGTTTATAATGGTGATGCACATGAAATTGGGCACATTCATGCACTTCTCTACTCTTGAGATTGGTGTTTTATGGTAGTCGTTAACATTTTTGTGTCTATAGTTAACTTTGGAGAGTAAACAGGCATGTGAGACTCATAACAGTTAGTAAAGTTGTAATAAATCCTCTCACAGAGCATGGAATGAAACAAAAGAAGGTTAGAGCAGAGAAAAGATGAGATTTTCTCAGAATTAGTAAGAGAAACCAAAGCCTGAATGAAGAAAAAAACAGCTTTAGAAAGTTTTTGCCCTTGCCCTTGTGTTTCTTTTCAAAGACAGATCAAGGTAATGTGTGTCTGCTTTCTGTGTAAATCTTCAGGGACCACTAGACTGAGGAATGTGAGTTTAAGAGATAAAAGGTGTGACATTCTGAATGGCACATCCTATTAAAATGATAAATATAAGTCATAATTAAAATATGGACAGACATGGATTTACCTGGAACAGTTTCCACAGTCCAGTGTACCAGAGTACGATCTCTCATCGTTGTCAAAAAAGTACTGTGTCTGCTCGGTGATACAGCTTTCTTTAAACATGGCGTCTGGTATGTCTTCGTCTGCTGACTCCACTGGAAATGAAAGATCCAGATATAAAAAACAGAGAAGAATCAGTGAGGATGTGGTGTTATACCTCTTAGAAAAAGTTGATCTATATTTCAAATTCTTAATGAGATGAACACAGTTAACGTCTGCCCTGAACCAGTTCTTATTGCATTTGTTTTTACTGGAAATGATCCCATTTGTCATTGTGTATTAAAGGACTCAAATTCAATGACGATGTGCATTTCCCCCGACGATAGGGGCAGTACGTACCTAAATCATTGCAAGCAGGGAGTATTTTTGTGTTAGAGTAAGACCTTACCAACGGATCGCCATTAGGGTCAAAAATCCCTGGTAGTGCAATTTCCAAACGAGTACTTTGTCAGATTGTTAAAGCTCCAGCAAAATGACAAGAACGTCAGATTCCCTTTCATCACTCGCAACAAGTGAAGAAGTAAATGTGTAAAAAAACAACATTTATGAATGGCAAAGGTTTTGTAACTGCTCGTTACAAATCAGTAAATTCGTTTTGTCCTCACGGGCTCCCGTAGAAGAAAATACTGCGTCTAATATGGCATCGCCCAGATACTTAGACCCGCTCTTATGTATTTTAGACTCGATCAGTCATCATCACACACGGATGAATTTACATCACCGCATTTGACCCATCCCCATGGGGAGAAGTAAGCAGCAGCAGTGGCTGTGCTTGAGAAATATTTTGGTGGTTTAACCCCCCAACCCAACACCTTAAAGCTGAGTGTCAAGCTGGAAAGCATTTGGTCCTATTTTTAAAGTTTTTGGTATGACCCATTCAGATTTAAACCCCTATCTACCAGTCCCAGTGGGGGCACAACAACTAGGCATCATTTAAGAACATTTCGATGGATATTTTGAGATTAATGGTAAAAACTACACATTGTTGATTTAAAGTGTGTAATTTGCTTTGGGTTAAACTTGTGTGTTCATGGTTATCGTCGTGTGCTTCTTATCTGGTTTTGGCCACGGGGACAGCAGTGAAACCCAAAACGTCCTCTTCCCAGCAACCTCCACTGACTCAGTTGGTGGGACCTCAAGACCTTTTGTGAAGGTGATTGATGTAATTTGTCCTAACTTGAGGACCTCTTGACCTCCATGACCATGAAGTGGGCAGCTAAGATTATGGTGTGTTTCTGCTTCCTTCTGGCAGGAGGTTGAACTCAAAGTACAGACAGTTTTTTTCCCCCTCTTCTACTGAACTCATCAAAAGGGTCCACCACAATTCTTCTTGTATTGGAAGTGCACAACCTCATCTAGCCACAGACTGATGTTGCACTGCACTGGTACATTTCGTGTCCGTAAACCTTTACAACTTTATTTATTGAAGTTACTGCTGTTTCTGTTTTTGTTTCTTTTTTGTATTTTTTTTTTGGCATAACCAGTCAATTCAAGAATTGGTTATTTTATCATCTCATAGGTACAATGTTTTGTTACAACAGAAAGTGTAGAGTAAAAAAACTAGGTTTATTAAATTAATGTTCATTTATTTATCTCACCTGCTTTAAAAAGGTTGGGAAACAAGAGACCGACAAAGAGCTGCTGTAGCATTGACCTAGGACACAAACAGCAGAGAGAGAGGGAAGTCCAATGTTGAGGTTAACATATCTTCATCATTGGTGATCCACATTTAATATAACGTATTGTCTAATCAATTTTAAAAGTGGGTTTCTTTGCAGTTGAACAACCAGACATAGGTGCAGTGCTATGTTGCATAACAGCCCAAGTCCTACACCGACTGAGTCAGAATCATCTTTAAAAAACACACACGTCTATTAAACTTACACCCCTAAGGTAAGTGTGTACTCATACTACCAAATGCTAACACAAGTAAGGAAAGAAGCAAACAGAGAATCACCAATCCACAAATTGAACACTCACCAGGCAGCGCTGGAGGCCCACCAACCAATACTCAGCAAGTCTGCGATAGTGGGCTGGAAAGAGACCAGAACAAAACCTTGTAACACTTGGTCCTTGTAAGATATAACAGCTTTGTGAAAGAGTTGTCTAACCACATAGATGGATCGAGGTCCAGCTGCTGCTTTGCTGTCTTTCTCTGGGTCACAGACAGACTGATAGTCATATGTCTTGTTGAAGGAGTACAGAGATGTGTTGACTAGGCTGATCATCAGCACTGGATCCACCTCACCGAAGAACTGACCTATCTGAAAAGGACACATGACGTGCGCATACACATGCAGACACAAAGAGGTCAGTTAGCACTTTAAATCTGCTCTTAAAAATAAACACAATGCTGCAACTGTGTCCAATTTAACCTAAAAGAGCATGTTTTTCTTTCTTTATTCGTTAGAATGTGTCTACAACTGGATGGAAACAGGTTTACTACTCTACAGTGTTGTTTCCGTCATTAAAATACATTATTGTATTAAGTTTAGTTAAGTCGGCATGTTCCTGTGAAGACCCTATGGATATATATATATATATATATATATATATATATATAATGTGCTTAATCAAATGATTGAAGAAGAACAATTGTTTGACAGATTTTGTGATTGTAGAACAGATCTAAGACAGCCCGTGTCCTGTCTTGACAGGACAGAAATGCTTCCAAAACCCACTGCACTGTATGGTCTACCACCGACAGGCAGGGGCTGAGAGAAGCCAAGAAGGGGCAGAATTAACGTAGCAGAGCAGATTTCTTACATACTCAGGGGATGCACTTGAGTGCAGCCTCAATAACTGACTGAAAACTGCCTGAGTTCCCTTTGAACCTCCTTCAGTGACAAGAGTTTTATTATACCAAAGACAATGTTGCAATGCTGTTCTGTAGGAGTTACAGCTCTGAGCAAATAGGCCACCCTTGGAATGTAGCTCAATTGAAAGACATTTATTTAACCACTATAAGAGACTAGTCTAATTTTATGACAATGGCAAAATCTTATTTTTAACTTCTTTGATAATCATTAGGGTCATGGGTTGTTCATAGCTTGGGATATTGTTGTGTTGCTATAGCAAAAGCATCTCTTTAATTTCACATGGAGGATGAAGACATTGCGTGTTGAGTAGAATCAGGGTCCGCACCATACCACAGATGGTATTAATGCTCTGATTGGATTGAACAAGTTTTATTCTTTGTGGAAGCCGTAAAGATTCAGATTCTAATGTACACTCCGAGTAAATTGGGGATTATTCAGTAGGAGCAGTTGGGCGGGTAATCCTTGCACAGCTGCCGAGGGGTCATTATACAATCCACATGAATTTAGTGATCTTTACACACTAAAGTTTTGTGCATGGGGTGTTACCTAGTTACCTGGTTCTGCATAACCAAAGCAACAATTGTGTTGGGCAGGACACATGCCTGCTGGTGGCTGTTGGAGGGACCGGTGGTACTCGTGCTCGACTGTCATTGCGCCCTAGGGCTGCTGTGGCTACAATGTTGCTCATCACTGCTTGTGTGTGAATGTGTGTGCATGGGTGAATGACTGTGTTATAAAGTGCCTTGGGGAGTTGTAGAGCCCTAGAAGGCACAACAGCAAATACAGGCCATCTGGGCATACCTCAAAGTCTGCGTCAAAATAAGTCAGCTGACACGGGCATATGATTAGGATGATTTTCAGAAGCATCTCTTGGAGAATTTCCAGTAATCTACCACTATCTCTAAAACAAGGGAACTATATACATTATGTATGGATGTTAACCCAAGTGCAGAGGTGACCACGTCGATCGCAGGACCCCCCCCCCCCCCCCCCCCCCCCAGATTGATCCAACCCTATGGCAGCAACAACACCCCCCACCCCCACCCCCCGTCCCTTGACGCTTCCGGTCAAGCTGCTCAAGAGAGTAGCTCGCAAGGTGAAGATGTTTGGACCTGTTTTAGTGAGTGGCAAAAAAACAACATCCTTGAGTTTGTAAGGATGAATGATTATTACTGTGTGTGTTAACTCATTAATGATTGCATTTAAAGTGAAGAACTAAGCTAAACTAAAGTTAAACCAAAAGATAGAAATGATACAAGGGAATAATTTTCTGACGATGACTCACCAGGGAAATATATTCTTCTCGATTTGACATAAGAAGAAATCCTCCATCATCCAATATCACGCAGTCAACTTGCTGAAATAAATACATTTTTTTCAATATTTGTTTTAAAACATAAAAATACAGCATTAAGGAACCTATAAATACCATTTTATAAATAGACAAAAAATGCTAACTTATTTTTAAAGCAGGTGAAACATAATAAAATAACGCCAACAAAGTATACCAAATATGAATTAACTTTCCAGTTGAAGGCATTTACTACATCACACTACCTTGTCATTCCTCAGACAGCCACAAATCTCATCCTTGCACTAGAATGTAAAAAAAATGTTTTTTCTTCTTTGTTTTGTTTGTTCTACATCACCAGTAAAAAGGTCATCAGCATTATCAGTTATGATACAAACTGTATAATAGAAACTTACATTTAGTTTCAATGTTGCATTAATGAAACTGTTCATCCAAAACGAAACATTAAGCTTCACTCCTACAACTATAAATTGGAAAAAAAGGACAGTTGTCTGTAAATTTCTTTTGCACAAAAAACCCCAAAAACTAATCAGTCTGGTATGAATTAGACAGACCTGCTGGTTTGAGTGTGACTTCATCCACGATGAGGTCGACTGCTTTGCTTACAAGGATACCTGACTCAGACACAGGCTCTCTGGCATCTGCTGAAATTTTTATTTGGGACAAAAGAAAGGACAAAATATATGTTTACCCAAAAGCAAGTACACATATGGCAGCGATTATTTTACTGAGCACTATGTAAACATGATCAAATATGAATTATTTTGTGCAGGGGATTCCATGCATTTTGTTGCTACTGTAATTTATGTGTTGAGTCTATGAAGCCAGAACATGTGTTAATCCAGTCAAGTGTGCTGTTGCTGTAACACTGACATTTGCCAGTCCTGATGTCTGTTAGAGAGATCAGTGGAGATGACAGGATGTATACAAGGGAAAAGGGGGAGGGAGGTAAGGATAGCAGGGCTCTTCACTGAAAAACAACAGGAAAAAGAAAAGGATAAAGGGAGTGATATCAGAGGCCTAAGAGTCCGATTGCTGCCAGTAGGAGTGGGATGATGTCCAAAGGCAGTGAACAGGACAAACTATACAGACCCTTACTGACGATCCCCACACTTACTGTTGAAAGACGGAGCTGTGAATATGTATATTTCATTATCCAAGGTCCTTTTGTAGAAGCTGGACTCGTATGTCTCTGGATTCTCGGCCCATTCCTCTCCAGCACTAAAAATGTACACGGCACATGATACAAACTGACATTTCTAAGCATGAAACTTCACAAGAAATACTTAACAGCAGATTTTAAGTGTGGTTATGCTACTCTTAATTGTGCAAATGTAAGCCTACTAGATAGCATCTTTGTCACGGTAAGACAAAGTACCTAAATGTGGTCTTTGTTTTTCAGATAGATACTTTTAATACAGTGGTATTCTAAAGTGTTTGCAAAATGCAGAATAAAAGGAATAATTCATAAATCTTTCAGTTTTCAACCTATTTAAAAATATATACTTTTAGTTTAGTTTTGTCTGAAAACAGTGGACTTCCCAAGCATAATTCACATTATTGAGGCACAGTGAAAGTTAAGGTTGAGCCACACAGTTCAGAAATTTGACAAGCTTCTGCTTTTGTCAGCTGTTAGAGATAAGACACAGATTCTAGCAAAAGGTAAGCATCATTCACTGAGGTAGCCCTGGAAAGTTTGCTCAAATCATGGGATTTGGCTGCAAACATACAAACTGTGATCAGTACCTAGAAAGTAATAGCATGAACGTTCCTTTTGCTTGTCAGATTGACTTCTAAAGAAAAAAACAAAACAAAAACTACAAAATGTGCCAGAAAATTGAGAATAAAAGACAGAACAGCAGGATACAGAGATTTTGATTGCAGACCTTTTGAGAATTTATGTCTATTCAGTAGCAGCGCTTGTTCAACAACTGCCTTCGTGTTCATCTCACATCGAGTGGAGAGCAGTGTAAGAGCTGCCGGCATGTTGGGGGATAGTTTCCATACGAAAATAAAATAATAGACTCTCAGATTGATCAGCTTCAGTAGACACACATGCTAATGTTCTTTTGTGTGTGTAATACCCTCTGACTGGAGATGCTGAAGAATGTCAGTGAGTTGGACTGAAGCTGTTTGCAGGATTGCATGTCCAAAGACATGCGCTTTGTGCATTGCTCAGCTTGGCGCAGCAAACCACAGTGCTTCTTCCATTCAGTAAATACATATCAATGGCAGAGTCCATTGCTTCTCATGTGAAGCCCACCTTATAATTTGTTTCAATAGAACACTCTCTAGCAGTGTTTGGGGATATTAGTGCTTCAAAACTTCTCTCATACATTTACACCAGCTGATATGTTGGAAAAGACACCAAAATGTTTTATAACAGCAGCGCTAACACTAAGAGCTAAAAAAATGGAAGAGTACCTTCTTGGATAAACTCGTGTTATCCCGCCATCTGTGGCAACAAACCTTGCCACCATCCCATCCCTAAGAAAGCGCAAAACACCCAATCAAATGTCAAAGTCAATGACACCATTAATGACAAGAGTAGTGTGAAACCTAGGACAATTAGGTGCAGTGATATAGCAACACCAACAGTTCAAAACCCAGTCACTTGTCTCACCGCTGTATATGCTAATGATAAACAGACGCTCCCAAGAATTTCCAAACGTGTGAGTAGATTTTTTCAGACAAGTGGGCACATTATCAAAAGGAACACACTGATCTAATTACTGTGTTTTCCCCTGAAAAAAATATGTCTCGGCTTAGTTTAATATCTTGGTAATGATACGCATTTTGAGATTTTCTTTTATTATGTTTCACTGGCAAGATCGGATCAAAGATCGGATCAAATCATCTATAATAAAGCAGAAAACGTTAAGACTATGCTAGTCAATAAATGGTGCATGAAATAGGCATCAGACATCACACTTCAGAGGAAAACACACAACTGTAAAATGGAATGCAATACATGAAGAAAACACACACACACATACACACACACACACACACACACACACACACACACACACACGCGCGCGCACGCGAGTACACACACACACACACGTAAATATATATATATATATATATATATATATATATATATATATATATATATACATATGTGTGTATATGTATATATATATATATATACATATATATATATATATATACATGTGTGTGTATATATATATATATATATATATATATATATATATATATATATATATATATACATACACACACACACATATTGATTGCTACATTGCTTGGAAGAAGAAAAATGTTGAATGTTTGGAACTCACAAAGTCTGCTCTTTCCAAAGTTTAACCAGTTCAGCTGTCAGACCTGCATCCAGGATCAGTCGACTCACAAGGGACTCATTGCCTGGATTAGAGATGAGATGAATTTCACATATTGCAAATATTACAGCAGCACATAAAGCATATGGAAGGAAAATTATGGTAATGAAAATAATAGCTGTCTTAATACATCTGGGCAGAAAAAGTGAACACGCTTGCCTTGCTAAAAGAACTGGTCAAGTGTCACTGCCCAATGCAACTAATTAAGTAATCACATCTGTTCATTGACTAAATTGTAAGGCGAAAGATAGGATCTGGAAAAAGGGCTGCCTTTCTCTAAAGAAAAAAGCGTAGCGCGCTGCAGTAAATCATCCAGCAGAGCGACCTGAGTGGCCCTTGCTATTCAGAGAGGGACTAGAGATAATGAGGAGGTATTAAGTTACAGCCTTCTTGTCAAGAAGAGGACTTTTCAAAATAAAATCAATTTCCTTCAAAGTAACCACATACATTCAACACAGTAACTCTTGACTGATGTTTTAAATTGTGTCTAAAAGTAAAAAAAATAAAATAATAAAAATAAAAACACTCAACACAACAGAAGCAAGAAAAACATTAATGCTAAAGTGAATGACTTGATCTTGAGCTCAAATGGATCCAAAATATGTTAATCCATTTGCTGGATGATGATGGCAAGCCATACTAGGAGTGAAATCTATTAGAGGGATGCAAATCAAATGCCATGAGTCACTGTATAGAATGACAACATCGGGCTTCTAGGAAACCTAATCGTTCAATCTGAGGTCACCCTGCTTACAGTGTGCTAATGCTGAGATCATGATATCAGAATGGCTGATTGGTAACATGCATTTATTTGAGCGTGACTTTGTAGCGCAGGATGAAAAAGCAATCCGTTGAAACCATAAAAATGTTTCAATTTTGGTCAATTCCATGACTATAAATAATGTATGAAACCATCACAACCTGTATGAATGTGTCAAGAAAGGTAACAGCAAAAGAGATGCATGACTCACATGCATCTGGGGTGTTTCCATCAATATACTGGTGAAAGTCGAGGAGAAACTCTGTGTTGTTCAGAGACAGCTTCAGGTCTTTGCAGTACTCCCTGAAGAAACAGTATTACAGAGTTTGAGTCTCTGTACCCTCATTGTTTTGCCTATTCTTGTACAGTGATATGGGAGGAGCACTCACCTCGGAGCAATGTAGGTAAAACCAAAGTCATCAAACGCCTCTGGCTGCAGAGTTTCCACAGCTTTTAGAAATAAAAAATGCTAAAATTTAGGTGCTTAAAAGGTCAGTTTATAAAGCAAAATGTATTAGCCTAGGAATCTTGATGGACAGTAGCAGAAGCAAAATGATCTTGCTCTGCATGCTGGTCTAGCCTTGGTCCGTTAGAACCTCCGCAGCCCTGGCCAGTCTAGTGGCAATCCAATCACAACACTATTGGTTTGGTGGGCCAATCAAAGCGCTCTATTGGTTTGGTGTTCCAATCTTATTGCTCCATTGGTTTGGTGGGTGAATCACAGCACGCTACTGGTTTGGTGGGCCAATCAATGCGCTCAATCAGTTTGGCAGGCCAATCAAAGCGGTCTATCAGTTTGGTGGACCAATCATAGCACTACATTGGTTTGGTAGGCCAGTCACAGAGCCATATCGGTTTGGTGGGCGGGAGGATGCAATGGAGCAATACAACTAAGATGGCAACCACTCGTTTGAAACAGCTTTGGTATCAAATTTGGACAATTTTAACTTGTGCTTTTCTTGGAGTCAAGAGCAGAAAGAGGCACTTAAGTTTAGAAAAATAATGTATTTTACGTATTCTTCAACAGTGTATGGTGGACTGGCCCGCTGACTTGCATCTGTAGCGGTGAGTATGCCGCGTTGTTTTTTGAATGCCAAGACAGTTTGAAAGGCAACCATAAATTTCGCCCTTCAACTCAACTATCCCTATGGGTGCTGGCCAGGCTATACATTCACAAATATATAGAATGGCTTGCCAGGCTACAAAAGTATACCAATTCTCTGTGGCATTAATATTGCTGCTTTTGTTGCAACTTAATGAAAACTTAAAGATTAAAGTTCCAGTAGTTGTCACACACTGGTGTGAAATTTGTCCTCTACATTTGACCCATTCTCAGAGCGGATACCCATACCACTAAGCCACAGAGCTGGTAACTTGCAGCCATACCATAAAATGGTGCAAACTCTTTGCTGGTCAAGGCGAAAATAATTACTTTGATCAGGACCAGGAGCAGTAAAAATTCTGTTTGAAGCATGTTTAAATAATTTGACTTAGAATTTACTTTGCAAAATCCTTCATTTCAACAGGAAGTCAAGTCAGATGTGAAACAAAGGAAACTCACTGGGTGTTTCTCAATGTCAAGGTGCCTTGCCTTGTGAGGCAATGTCTTACAAGGCCATGCACCTTGCTTACAAGGACAGTGTCCTTCCTTGGTCAAAGAAAATGGTTAAATGGAACAGACTTGCATCACATGACCGCGGCTTCCACAGCAATCACGTAACGTCACGTGACACGGGAGATAACGTTATATTTTATATGTATTAGTTTCAATATAAATATATAACGAGCCTTTTACCTTTTAAATTGTGTATATGTTTATTAAATTAAAATTATAAGCGAGTTACTACCCACTAGCCACCAAAGCTGCAACTACTAAGCAACTAACCAACAATAGATAACTAATTTGGATCTAAAAATTAACATTTGAAATTAGCTGACATACTTTTAAACTTAAATTGTCCCCAAAGTAGCTGCCGGCTTCTGATCCGCCGTCTTTTTGAAAATACCACTGTGTAGTGTGGGTAATTTTTCACCAAGGCTAGGCTACAAGACATCTATGGGGCTAGACCCGTGCCAAAACCCATGCACGCGGATTCACATAATATAAAATAAATATGTAAAGTGCACCAAACTTGACTCAGTCCATTCAACAATTCTAAATGGACAATTATGTAACTCATCAATTAATTATTTGAAAGGATAATTTGTCAATTAAATGCTGAAAAAAATAAACAATACATTAATGAGGCAAGAACTTTTTAAACTTGAACATACCTACACCCACAAGTCTATTTTTACCTGGAGTCTCCTCTCAAGAGTGGCTGAAGTAATATTACAACTTTGACAGAATACAAATTCTCTCTCTCTCTCTCTCTCTCTCTCTCTCTCTCTCTCTCTCTCTCTCTCTCTCTCTCTCTCTCTCTCTCTCTCTCTCTCTCTCTCTCTCTCTCTCTCTCTCTCTCTCTCTCTCTCTCTCTCTCTCTCTCTCTCTCTCTCTCTCTCTCTCTCTCTCTCTCTCTCTCTCTCTCTCTCTCTCTCTCTCTCTCTCTCTCTCTCTCTCTCTCTCTCTCTCTCTCTCTCTCTCTCTCTCTCTCTCTCTCTCTCTCTCTCTCTCTCTCTCTCTCTCTCTCTCTCTGGAAGCCCCACTCTAAGGGCCTTCGCAGTGTATTAGTGACTCATATATTGTACAGCCACACTCATAAAGTTTTCAATCAGTATTTTTATTTCAGTATGTATTTTTCCAGTATCACAAAAAATATAATTTTATATGCTTAAAACCATCTAGCTTATGTGCACTTTTTAAAACACTGCCCAGCAAACGTTCGGACGTTTAATTACAGTTGAACGGTCACAACTGTAAAATAATATCACAGGAATTAGGAAAAAAAAACATAACACCTACTCTATTTTCCTTGCCCGGACTCGAACCTGGACACTCCGGGGGAAGAGTCACCCTCTCTACCAGCTGAGCTATGACAACAACTACTGAATATCAGTTTTTTTATATAGCTGCCATCATTTTGGTCTGACAGGAAGCCAATGGGCCAATGAGGTAGAGGGTAAAGTGTGGGCAAAACTAACCAATCAGAGGACAGAGAAGATCTGCCACAGGCCACGCCTCCAGAGTGCCAAAACCCCTTAACAGCCGAGCGAGCGGAGTCAGAAACCGAGCGCGCAGAGAGGCTGCCGCGCGTGCACGTTTTTCTCTGCCGTGTGCTCGTTGGCAACGCACGCACGCAGGTTTGTCACTTGTGCACATCCTTGTGCGCTCACAGATACAGTTTGCTCCCTCTCAGTGCACAACTGACCTCTCGCCATGTATATTTTCACTCGCGAGTCCCATTCACACGCGCGATGTGGACCCGTTTTGGCACGGGTCTAGCCCCATAGACACCTCCCATGTGTCCTTGCTCAGCTAGCTAAACGGCTAACAAATGGAGAACACACGCCTCGGTTGAACATGAACATTGGAACTGATTTGAACATGTCTTGGCGGCTCCTGATGACGTATCTCCTAGGCAACTGGGGCGGGGCCAAGACATCAAGGCAAGGTTCCGTGACATTGAGAAACACCCACTGTGTCATCTTCCTGCAGTTTGCACGTTTTTTAAACTAAAGTAGGTGACGCAGGTCTGTGTTTCTGATTTAATCTATACATTTTAATATCACCAACCAACATTTACGGATCCTGGTTGGTAATGTACCCAGCTTTGTTTAACCTCTAATGATCAGAGATAAGCTTAGTGTTTTTAAGTGAGTACTGTCTAAAACAACATTTCAGTTCGCATGAATAAAAAGATAAACCTACTATATGTTAAACAGTCTCTCTGCACTGTGAAGCTCTGTAGAAATGTACCTGCTTTGGTTTGAATAACTTTAATTCACGTATGATATGTTATCTGCATGTTTGCGTAGTTAAAAATATTAAATTACATTTTTGGATTGAATGGCTAAGATAAGTTTTGAGGATAAATACATATTGACTGGGAAATTGTTCTTTTCTACAGTTTTCATTCATTTTTGGAACATATTAAACTCCCACATGACAAAAAATCTTAATAATAGTATTTTTTTTTTTATTTTTTTCTATGTGGACCAATATTGAAGTAGTCTTAATATTTTTATTTTCAGTTAATACTCTGTGCACATTTACCATTCTTGAAGACTCATGATGAAAAAAGTGTTTTTAGTTAATATGGAAACTAGAGCACATTCCATAACAGGTTCCCACAAATAGTACTGGACAGATATGAGGTGATACAGTAAGGTAGAGGGTGTGAACAGAGGAGAAGTGAGGAGGTATGAGAGAGTAACTGACTGAGAAATACTTGCCTTTTTGCCCTGTTGCGTCCCCGGGTAGATAACGTCAGGGAGAGGCAAAAGTAAAAAGACAAAAGATGACAAAAATGAATTCATCATCTGACAAATGGTGTCATATTTGCAGAATGATGCTGGAACTTGTGAATATTTCCCAGAGTAAGTCATGAAAAACTATGCTGCAATGAAGGAATACTAGCTAATTCAAAAAGCACTTTGCACATATCATTATGGAAGACGGACACATCACCTAAAGGTACAAAAAAAAAACACACACAAACACAAGACTGAGTGATTTATTTTCTCCTAAGCTCTCCTTCCCCCGACTCTGGAATTCATTTAAACTACCATCTTGTTATTCTTATCTCATAAATGACATGACAGGCATCAATAGCCATCATTCACTTGTCTCTTTAAAAGGAAGACTTTTGGACAATCCTTTTAAAATATATTGACTCATGCGGTGCAGTCTGCAAAAGCAATTACTGAGCCCTGGGTTTCCTTGGGGTCTTGAAATTCTGGTGCAGGATGAAACAATGTCTTTCACATAAAACATAACAAGCAGATTCATTGTCACTCTGTCTCTATGGACTGGGCAGGGTGTCTAAGTCTATTGGTTTTCCACTCCATTTGTTTATTCTTCTCTTTGCTTATCTGTCAGCATCTCTTCTACCCCATTATTAGCTCATTTATTCAACAAATACAGCATTCCTCCTATATGGATTAAGAAAAAAAAAAATATATATACAATTAGCCATGACACCCTTAGTGAGAGACCCTTACTAATGTATTCGGAGGGCAAGTGGCTGCAGAAACCACCTACTGCATGATAGATTGAGGTTTAGGTGGTCTGGCTCCATTGTGAAACCCTATACGGCTGAAGAGGGAACTTTAGAGCCCCAAATTCCCATCAGAGTAGTCTGTAGCAGTACGGCATGGTGTGTAGCTTTCTTTAACAGACCCGTAAATGTGCTGACAGCATTTATGGCACAGTGACAGACTCAGCGGAGAAGTAGTGAAATAGAGGCTGAAACAAGTCACTCAAAATCTCATCTGATAGAACAACTGCACAGCTAGTTGTTTGGAACGTCACTTCAGAGTCATGAAAGTTTCACTCAAGCCAGATGCTGCGTGCTGAATCGTCTCATTTGATCAAAGCTACCAAACCTTCTATCGAGTCACCATCAAAGATCCATCCAGCCCTTAAATCAAAATATTAACTGCTGCTAAAGCGAGTAGTAAACCGAGCAGAAGATGATATCATCTCTAAATGGTAAGAAGTAAAAGATGAAACAATGGGTTCAATAATTCTGACAAAACTAATAAAACATTTTTCTGATCTCAATTACATTTATGTAGCTTGAATGGTTTAATACTTATTGTATAATTATTTTGGCCAAAGTGTGTTTCTGAAAGTAATCAATAAATTTTTTATTACTCGTTGTAAATTCCTTTATGAATGACCACCATCAATTTTGTGTTGCATTAAAATTGACAGATATTATTTACACCCGGATTAACTAAAGATAAGTGTAACAATTCAGGTGCAAAGAACCAGAGGTCACTCGATTTCTGTCAGCAAGTAGAATACAGTTCATGCAGAATCTTTAAAAATTGTCCGAAAAATAAATGAAAAACATTTGTCAGGAAATAACAGTTGAGTTGTGTTTAACAACCAATCAAGTTTACAAACAGCAAAAATCATTTTTTGCATGGTTGGTTTTTTAACAAGAGAGCTTCAACATGCAACAAGAAATGGCAGCGGGACAAATACGCATCTGAGCAGCAATTCATTGAAAGCAAGGATGAAACTGACCTGTGCTCATGGGCACAATACTTCCAGTTCTTGATATTATTGTAATGTGAACTGTGTGTGTGTGTGTGTGTGTGTGTGTGTGTGTGTGTGTGTGTGTGTGTGTGTGTGTGTGTGTGTGGTTCTTATTTCGGCGGGGCTACTGGTTAATTTCTGTACGACATTTTGACCTGGTTTTTGCATAAACAGTGCTTTATAAATAAGCCAGTTAATTGAAACTAAAACAGGCTGTTTTGCAGCTGATCAAAAGTAAATTACTACGTCTTTAAAAAGACAAATATATGCAAATATGTGGATTTTTGTCATTTTCTGTCAGGTCACGCTGTCATGTCATTCTGATGGAAAAGGCAAAAAAAAAAAATTCCCTTTTTGAACTTGATCGGGTTGTTGAACTGCATAACAAGGGTCTCTTGCAGCGTACAATCACTACTGAGGGTGGGACGCAATAAGACAGTCATTTCTAATTTACTAAATGATCCTGATCAATAAAAAAAACAATCATCAGCAAGGCATCGGACGACCCAAATGGCTGTCACGACACTGGACAATCCTCACTGCACCGTAAGGTCATTAATGGTGCCAATTGCAGCCCCGTGAACATCAGACCACATCTGAGACTGAGGGGCTTAAAAAATAATAATGGTTATATATAATGGTCATAGACCTTGTCTCTTTCAACGCAGCGGAACTAACCGTTTGGACTTTTGCAAGAGAGCACTAAAGTGGAAGAATGTTTTATTCTCTGATGAGAAAAAAAAAACCTCGATGGCTTCCAACATTCCTGGCATGCCAAGCAGATCCCACATGAGGTGTTTTCTACTTGCCACAGCAGAGGGCGACATAATTGTGCATGGTGGCACAGTTGTTAGCACTGGTGCCTCGCAGCAAGAAGGTTGCAGGTTCAAAACCCGGCTGCTGTCTTTCTGCGTGGAGTTGCATGCATGCGTGGGTTTCCACTGGGTACTCCGATTTCCCCAGATCACAACATGCCCTATAGGTTAACAATTGTACGTCGCTTTGGATAAAAGTGTCTGCCAAATAAATAAACATAATGATATGTGATGCTTTTTCATTCACTGAAATAATAGAGCTGCAGTAGGTGCAGGGGCATAAAAGACTGCTGGCTATGTCCAGATGTTGCAGAGAGCATCCTTAGCTAAGGGCCCTCATCTGTGTGGTAACCACTAGGTTTTTCAACAAGACAGCGCTACAGTACATAATTCCAGCAGGACTTTTTTCAGGAGAATACCATCACTCTTTTGGATAATCCAGCAAGTTCCCTTGGTCTAAAACCAATTGAGAACCTTTGGGGATGGCTGCCAAGGGAAACTTAGAAAAATGATCTCAGTTCCAGCCAGTACATCCTGAAATGTTTCGACTCACCTCATGGAAATGCTTGCATCAAGCATGCTGCAACAATAACAGTGGAGCTACTCATTACTGAGTTCATGTTTGAAACTTTGATTTCTGTTTTGTGAGGGGATACAGATTTTTGGAGGTGTGGTCTTAAACCTCTGATCAGCTGCTAAACAACCTGTTTTAGTTTCAACGTTGCTTTCAGTAATTTTCAGAAAACCAAACCACCAAATAGTTCCCGAGCGCGACCACGTCTGCTCACCGCTCCCCCTGGGGAATGGTGACAACTGTGAAACTTTAACTTTGCTCAGAAAATATTTTCTAACACTCACATTTCTTCTTGTTGCACGTTGAAGCTCTACTTTGATCCATGCTTTCGTTCTTTTTTAAACACAGAAACAGTTTTGTTTACCTGTTTGTAGCTACGGTTTCGCCGACAGCTGCCGGCTTCTTCAGGCTGACGCTGATGGTGGCGCGTCACTTCCTTCTCCGTTTATCTGCGGGCAGCAGAGGACGTTGTCGCCCTCTACTGCCCGCTCTCCCCTCTCCGACGATGCAGTCCCATGCGTGGTCCAGCGTGTAAACTCCGTCGTCCCTGTTCATGGTCCCACATCCACGTCTCCTTATCTCTATTGCTTCCTTGATCCATCTTTTGTATTTTTGTTGTTCAGTGGTTATGATCCGTGTGCTGTCCCAGTCCATTATATGGTTTTCTCTTAAGCAATGATCTGTTACGGCTGACTTTTTTATTGTATTGCGGGCAGTAGAGGGCGACAACGTCCTCTGCCCGCAGATAAACGGAGAAGGAAGTGACGCGCCACCATCAGCGTCAGCCTGAAGAAGCCGGCAGCTGTCGGCGAAACCGTAGCTACAAACAGGTAAACAAAACTGTTTCTGTGTTTAAAAAAGAACGAAAGCATGGATTTACAAAGACACAGCAAGAACACACCTAAGATGTTCAAAGAGAAATACGGACAACAAGGAACGAAGGACTTCCGCCGTTTGGAACGATTACACCAGAAACGCGCACGTCTAAGAAACCACCTTCGCTTCTGTTTAAGATGCCGGGACGAAAACATCACACCCACAAGCCTACAGCTGAAAACATCGATCCGGACCCAGACAGCACAAAATATAATAGAAAGAGCACAGAGAGCACTGCTCAAGGAGAGGATAAGGAACGTCATAACCAAACAGAGGCGTGTGGAGGACGAACTGGAAAGAGGACACCTGGACTTGAAAAGGAATTACAAACTTGATAAACAAATGGAGGAACTAATTAAAGGACACATGATGGAAAAACAGGAACAAGAGTTCATAAAAGTGAAAGAAAGACACATAAAGAAGTTAAACAGACTCATAAACAAGAAAAAGAGGGGAGAAATACAAGGCAACTCCACACCAAACTCATGGGTATGTAACATTTCACAATACAAACTAACAGAAGCAGAAGAGAGCATATTAAAGAAAGGTTTAAACTTTGCAGTCACACCAAAAGAAATACCATATGATGAATTTATTGTAGCAACAGAACTAGCATGTCAACAGATCACAGATGAGGGAAAGAAAGCAGAACTCAGAAATAACGTAGTTGGGATATTAAAAAACAGCCAAATTCAACACAGCAATATTACAAAAGAAGAACAATCAGCCATGACAGCTTTATCCAAAAATGAACAGATAATTATTCTACCGGCAGACAAAGGAAGAACCACAGTGGTAATGGACAGAGAAAAATATAAACAACAGATGAAACAGATGCTAGAAGACAAAAATACATATGAAATACTTAAAAAAGATCCAACAGAAAACATTAAGAAAAACATGAAAAAATTACTGAAGCCACTGCACGAAAAAGGCAAAATAACAGAAAAAATGTACAAACACTGGATTCTCACAGCAAACATAACACCAAGAATATATGGAACACCAAAAATACATAAACAAAACACCCCACTTAGACCAATAGTTGACAGCATAGGTACACCAACATACAACATGGCAAAAGATATCAGCAGAATCATCAGCCCGTTATTAGGAAATACAGACCAACACTGCAAAAATAGCATAGAATTGGCAAAAGAACTAAAGGAAATTACAATAGAAGACAACGACTTACTCATCTCACATGACGTCACATCTCTGTTCACAAAAACACCAACCCAAAAAACCATAGACATAGTAGTTAACAGAATCAGACAAGACAAAACTTTACATAAAAGGACAAACCTCACAGCAGATGACATAGCACAACTGATAGGACTGGTAGCTAACTCCACTTACTTCACATACGACAACACTATATACAAACAACTGGAAGGCTTCGCCATGGGTAACCCGTTATCAGCCACCCTGTGCGAGTTTTTCATGGAAGACCTGGAACAAAAAGCCATAGCCACCGCCCCCCCAAACTGCAAAATAAAACTATGGAAACGCTACGTAGACGACATACTGGAAATCATACCAAAAGGTCAAACAGAAACACTAACACAACACTTAAACAATATTGAAGACACGGGCAACATAAAATTCACTTATGAGTTAGAAACAGAAGGCAGCATAGCATTTATGGACATGAAAATCACCAGGCAGACCGACGGGACCCTAAACATAAACACATACAGGAAACCAACACACACAGACCAATATCTATTATGGACATCAGAACACCCCACCATACACAAAATGTCAGTAATCAGAACATTATATCACCGAACAAACATAATAACAGAAGAGAGAGACCGTAAACAAGAGGACAAACACATGCAACACGCTTTAAAGACCTGCAGATACCCGACATGGGCAATAAACAAAGGAAAACAACAAACAAAAACAGAAAGCAAAGAACAACCCAAAAAAAGAACCAGAAACCCAGAAAGACAAGAACCAAAACCAGTGATAACCCTACCATACATCAGAGGCATAACGGAAAAAATAAGAGCAACAATGAAAAAACACAACATAAACACACCAACAAAGCCATACACAACAGTTAGAAACAGACTAGTACACCCAAAAGACAAAATATCAGCTGGACAAAAATGTGGAGTCATCTACGAAATCCCATGCAAAATATGCAATAAAACATACATAGGAGAAACCGGACGCCAACTCAATACACGGACAATAGAACACAGAAAGGAGTGCGAGAAAGAGGCAAATCGTAAACACACAAGAGCAGCAAAAGAAGAAGCAGAAAGTACAATAAAAAAGTCAGCCGTAACAGATCATTGCTTAAGAGAAAACCATATAATGGACTGGGACAGCACACGGATCATAACCACTGAACAACAAAAATACAAAAGATGGATCAAGGAAGCAATAGAGATAAGGAGACGTGGATTTGGGACCATGAACAGGGACGACGGAGTTTACACGCTGGACCACGCATGGGACTGCATCGTCGGAGAGGGGAGAGCGGGCAGTAGAGGGCGACAACGTCCTCTGCTGCCCGCAGATAAACTTAGAAGGAAGTGACGCGCCACCATCAGCGTCAGCCTGAAGAAGCCGGCAGCTGTCGGCGAAACCGTAGCTACAAACAGGTAAACAAAACTGTTTCTGTGTTTAAAAAAGAACGAAAGCATGGATTTACAAAGACACAGCAAGAACACACCTAAGATGCTCTACTTTGATCCTTGTTAAGATCCAAACTTGCAAACTGTGATCTTTAGCCATTTTTCAAGTGGTCTTGCAACTTTTGATTGGGTTCTGTGTCTTTCACAGGATTATAATTCTAAAAACTCTGTGGCTCAAAAAGCAACAAGCACATTCCAGTAAAGTTGTACTCCATTTGGAAGTAGAAAAAACAAAAAAATAAACTTTAGATGTTTCAAGAAAAGCAAACATAAAACCGTTATTTTATACAAAAGACCTTGAGGAAAATTCACACTCTGTGGTGGTGAAACAGTTACTTTTATTATTTAGAGTTGTTTTATCTTGCAGCAAAATCTCCACAAACCTTTACTGAAGAATCATCAAACGGAAAAAATGTGGCATCAAAAACAAAGTACAAAATTAAAAAGCAGCCACAAAAACAATCCTAGTGCACAATAGAATAAAAAATGGATTTAATTTAGCTGCATATGTAGGTTGTACAGTTTTAATTGTCCCTTTTCTTTTTCAGCTTTCAAATGCAAATAAATAAATAAATAAATAATTAATTAAATAAATAACCTGTATCAATATTTTACATAATAAAGAAATTAATCATCTTTAGCAAGTTTATTGGAAAACAGTTTCCATATACATCTAGTTCTTTACGTGGGACATTTTTCCAAGAACATTTGCATGTGTGTGTGTGTGTGTGCGCGCGTGTGTGAGTTTCCCTGTAGCTCACATAGCAGTGCCAACATATATTAACAAACATGCTTATGCTGTGAGAGAAGATCAGTAACAAAAGAGTGAATACTTACCCCAAGATGAAGCTTTCAAATTCCAGCAAGAAAGAAAAAAAAACTGAAATTTTAATCAAAACTAGAATGCTAAACATGCATACAAAAAAAGTCCACTCTTTTATGCAAAGCCTAACTTTTCAGGAAGTGGTCAGAAGTCACAAGCTCTTGACATTCATCCATAAAACCCCAAACAGACAAAAAATAAAAATAAAAATAAAAAAGTAATGAAAATGTTAACTTTTAGCCTAACAGTGACAATATAACAGTTTCTTTATAGCAGCTGTTTTATTGGCTATGCTGTGTATCTTTAGACAAAACTACCAGACTTCAGAACAAAAAGCAAGAAAACCTTGGGAGCTCTGTCTGAGAAACCATAAATATTGATGTAGGATCAGGAGAAGGGACGAAAAGAAATAGGACAGATATCTGCAGGAATAAAATAAACGACGTGAAGAAATTGTGAGTCAGAATGTCCAAGTGTATGTTAGCATGTAGCATCTGTTTTTGGCCCCTAGGCCTTTTTGCTGCACCTGTTTTTCTCCCCCAAGTAGGGGATGCTCAGGCTTGAAGGGATATAAAAAAAGCCAAAAACATGCAGGTAGATTTAAATGATCTATTTAATATTGTAAATCTGGAAAGAGACATTCATTATTAGAGATAACGTTGACAAGATGAGGGAGTTTCTGTTCTTCTAAGCCAGATGAAGGGAGTAAAAAGAGAAGTGTCAAATACAGACAAGATCAAACGATGTAGTGTTTGGTATGTGAGGTGAAAAGCATGTTAGATAGTTTGAGTGGGAGCGAACTGACCAGTGGGTTAAACTACAAAAGAACAGCACAGAGGGGGTGCGCTGATCTGAGCTGCAAACACAAAGGAGTGGCTGTGGATTCTGCTAGAACAGAGCAATATAAAGCAAACTAAACCCAAAGAGTCTAAGAGACCAACACAATTACATCACATGCACGAAATACTCACATATGGCTTGTTTTATGTCTTCTCCCAGCTTAGCTTGAATGAAGTGTTCACTGTATTTAGGCAAAACAAGGGCCAGGCTGCAGAAAAGATGATAATTTGGCCTATTTTATGGGTTATAATAAAAATATAAACATCTTGATTCTCAGCAGAACACAAGGCTGTTTTAAGATGTATTTCAATTTAAGCTGTTTAATTCATGGCTTCCTGGTTGATGACATTGTGTCTGACATTCAGATTACTAAATAAACCTTAAATGAACACCTGTCTCACCTGTAATCTGTTCCGTTGACTGGTGCCCATGTGTAGGTCCTGACTCCTCTATCTATGTACCTCTGTCAAAATGGCACACACAGATTATCTATTTTATTTGAAGAGGAAAACACACAACTGTAAAATGGAATGCAATACATGAAACACACACACACACACACACACACACACACACACACATCTATCTATCTATCTATCTATCTATCTATCTATCTATCTATCTATCTATCTATCTATCTATCTATCTATCTATCTATCTATCATCTATCTATCTATCTATCTATCTATCTATCTTTGACAGAATACAAATTCTCTCTCTCTCTCTCTCTCTCTCTCTCTCTCTCTCTCTCTATATATATATATATATATATATATATATATATATATTTTTTTTTTTTCCAGCCTATTGTTTTCAGTTTTTATGTCACTAATCTGCCCCACACACCTGCATTGCATCTGATTATCTCACCTGATCCACATTCAGTCATCAGCCCTTCCACTATATCTGTTCCTCTTTCCCTGAGGTCTTGTTGTTGCATCTCTCTGTTGCTGATACAATCCCCTTTTTAATTATCAAACCATTGATCAAAATCTGCTTGCTTGTCTGTATGCATCCTGCTGCTGCAGCTGGTGTTGCCTGCACCCTTGGGTCCAACGTACTCCAACATAAAACATTACAGAATAGTCTTGCAATGCCCAAAAGAGGACCTGCAATGAATACAGGGGAATTGAGGAGCCATGCAAAAGTTTCTAGATGTTTTGGAAACTCTCTTACAAATGTCATTTTCCACCAACAGTCTACACTGTTATTAGGTAGATCCCTTTCTTTTCTGCACCCTGGTCTCTCTCTTATAAACCATACTGGATCTGTCTGGTTGACTAAGTTTGATAGTGTAAAAACTTAGTTTCTATCCTCTAGGAGAAGAAAGTCAGAAACAATTCCATTGGCATGATGATCGTCTAAAAGACAAACAACTTTATTTTTCTACTCAGTATTTTTTTGTCAAATACTAACAGGTATTTAAAATAAGACTATTGATTTTCCAAGATGAGAGAGGATGAAATTATCAGAATTCATCAGGTTTAACTATGTCAAACTAATCAAAAGTGGCATTTTTATCACAACAAACCCTAAAACACAACCAGTTTCATAGATCAGCTTTATTTATGTGCACCTCATGATGAAATGTATGCTATTATGCTATCCCCAAGACTCAAGGTGCTAGCTAAAAACTAATGACTGAGTAGTACTTTTATATTAACCCAATTCACGTGATGTCAGGCTTCTCACCTCCCCCATGGCCATTGCGGATGGTGGAAAGACTTTATACACAGAAAGTAATTGAAGTTAGTCAAAACAAGCAAGTTCGTAGCGTTTTATAGCTTTTATTTAGTTGACTTTACAGCAAAATGGTAATAGTTTGTGGTGCAGTTGGTTGCACTCATAGACTAGGGTGTACTGGGTGCTGGGCAGCAGTAGCTCAGGAAGTAGATTTGTCCATTAATCGGAGGGTCGCAAGTTTAATGCCAGCTCCCAGCAAAGACCGCTGCTGTTGGGTCCTTGGGTAAGAACCTTACTTACATTGCCTGCTGAGGGTGGTTGGAAGAACTGGTGGCGCCAGTGTTCAGCAGGCTCACTTTAATAGTATGCCCCAGGCCAGCTGTGGCTACATTGTAGCTCATTATCACCAGCGTGCGAATGAGTGGATGAATGTGTTGTGAAGCACCTTGGGGGTGTTATCAAACCCTAAGAAGGCGCTATACAAATACAGGCCATACCATTTATCATCCAGCAAGGTGAATTCTGCCAAAATCAGCAGCTTGTTTACATCGGTGAACAGTTCATGAGTTAGCTAACACTTAACTTTTATAAATGCTGTTTTCTATGAGCCTGGCCAAAGTGTGCCAAACTTTCCCACAAGTTCAGAGGGCATAAACTAGTAGAAACCAGGCTAAACTGGCAAAAAGAAAACTACTTCAGTCGCTGATTTTCCTCTGTGTTCAATACTCCTGTAATTGACTGTTGCCCCACCTAGGTGTGCTACCCCTTCCGATAACTGAACTGGGCTTGAACCCGTTGAACCATGCTGAACGCTAAATTGCACAAAACGACAAAAAAAAATGTTTTCAAAAAACATATGAGGCCCAACTTTTCCCTTTTCTTCAAAACTTCTTTTGCTCACTGTTTACTATGTTTTTGCAGTTCGATATGATGGACCCATGTGATCAGGTAATGTCGGTGCAAAGGATCAAGCCACATTTACTCTGTTCCATACAATTTACAATTACCTTACCAGTTTCAGTTTTCTTTGCTCTTACACTTTCACTAATACTAGTTAAACATTTGTTTATTTTTTTCCAATTCACACAAACTCAAACACATTCAAAATACCATTTTCATCCTCTTTCTTTCTTACCTCATCCTGAGTTTTCACCAGTGTGTTAATAGTTTGTTCTCCCGTTTCCCCATCGATCATCATTCTCCTTATCTGTCCATTAAAAAAAAAAACAAGTAAGCAATCTTTCCAATACGTTCACTGAATCTGAAGATGTACTATTTCATTATGTTCATATCAGAATTTTAAGAGCAGAGGTGTTGGATGAGACACAACAGATTTTGCACAAAACCTGTCTGTAACAATCTGTTTATCTGGAAACATTACCTCCACTTTTACGTCATTCTCCAGTTCAGCATCAAGAAAGTCCAGAGTAACAGGTTCCTGGAATTTAGGATTCTGTGGATAAAATCACTTTTCAGAATGAAGTATAGGACCATTTCAGGAAAACTACTCACAAAGACTGAGGCCTAGTCCACACGTAGCCGGGTTTTTTAAAAAACGAATATCCGCCCCTCCAAAAACTTGCATCCACACCATCTCGTTTAAAAAAAAAAAAACTGTCCACACGTACCCGGATAAATATGTTGTTAAGGACATGCCAGACCTGTAGGCGGCAGTACTTCCCCCATTCTTAACCTCGTCCTTAATCTGTGGTCTTCCGCAAGGAGCAGTAATTCCGCTTGCTAAAACAAACAAGCAAAAAGCGCTTGGACGATTGATAAAGCGTGCGCAGCTCTGAGGGCATCCATGCTGTCGGCTAGTGTAAACACAGGTCGCACACGTGATGTCAGCATTTTTTTGTCGCGGAAAGTGACGTTGCGGACCTTAAAACTCTGGTTTTGTCTGTCCACACGCAGACACCCAAAACGGAGAAAACGCAGATCTTCACTTTGGCCGGAGTTTTTAAAAAGATCCGTTTTCATTTGAAAAAACTCTGTTTTCGTGTGGATGACAGGCCAAAACGTAGAAAAATATCTACGTTTTGGCAGATCCCCGGCTACGTGTGGACAGGGCCTGATTTAATACAAAAGCAAAAGATTGGTGTCACGAAACAGGATTTTTAAGAAGTCTGTGACTTTACCAATGCTTAATATTTAAGGTAGGTCATGGGTATCTCATCGAATTGTGGCCCTACCTACTGTTTTAATGGAGAACTTTGACCCTTTTTAGAAGACAAACCATGCTGGTGTCCAACGGTCCAGACCACATATGTAAGATGTCAAAACTAGGTCTTTGCACAGTGGGGTGTGCATTTTCAACGTGCCGTGGCAGCATGGCTCTAGCCGGCAACTATGTTGAAAATTAAAGTAAACACAGGAAGTAAGTTTTGCTTTTGTAATCGGAATCAGCTGAGATGATAAACTAAAGCGATGCAGGGCTCCATGAGCTTCTCTCTGTTAGAGTTGGAGGTCAGATAACCAGAAACATGGGGACTGTGAAGGACGGACATCTTTATCTTAAGGAGTGGCTTGTCAAAACAACTTAATGAGCACAGCTTCAATTGCAATAAAAAGCAAGGTATATCCAAGATAAACAGAAGTCCATAGCCCCTTCATGCCACCATTGCGTAATCTTTTGTAAAAAGGACACTATTTTGCCTCAGTCTGACCACTTATCAACAATCCTAAGGCTTTCTGATGCCGCTGTGGCAAATTGGCTGCACCATTTTCTAAAAGGCTTTTGAGAATCTGGTGCTGGATTACATTTAAAGACAGATTCCTGTATCTGCAGATTCACCCCAGTTTGTTTGCAGACAAGCCAAGAGCACTGAAGAAGCCATTTAGCTCTGAACTTTACATATGAACACTTGGATAAAGACACATCAAGTGTGCTTTTTACAGATTATAGTTCTTCTTTAAACTCTCTTGCTCCTGTGATGCTCATTCACTAGTTGAAAACTCTTCGACTCAGCAATTTCATTTGTAAATAAATTGTAAAAGTTTTAACTTGCAGACAACAGTACGTTGAAATGAATGACTGCCTGGAGAACTTTTTTAAGTATTGGCTCCCCGCAGGCTTGTCGTCTAAGCTCTCTGCTTTTTACGATGACCATGGTCCTACCCACTCCAACAATCTTATTAAATATGCAGATGATACCACTGTCATCGGTCAGATCACCTGGAATGATGAATCACACTACCGAGTAGAAGAGAACAACCTTAATCAGAACACTGCTAAAATCTCTGATTTGGTTTTTGCCATAGTAAAAACAAAGATCCTATCGTCACTAATGATATGGAGGTACAGATGGTCGAAAAATGTTCATTCTCAAGGATAACTCTATCCTGTGATCTTAGGTTGCATTCAAACACCAGTGACATTGTTGAAAAGGTTAGACAGCATATCTTCTGCTTATGAAAACTAATGGAAGTTGCAACAAATGAAACAATTATGTTGAACTTTTATCGGGGTTATTTTGAAAGTATTTTACCGGATCTACAACCCGCAAATTGCTCACACCAGCTGTTTTATTTATTTGTTCAATTTTTGCACCAGAACGCTATTGGCAATGTTTGCCTTGTGGATCTAATGCTGTTAAGAAGGTAACAAGTTCAAATGGCGCACAAGAAATTATATAACATTTATATAATTAGACTTTTAAAAGGAAACGTGTGCACACATTATTACTAAACACAGTAGCAGTATTCTACAGAGGTAGAAAGCACAAACAGTTGTGTAAAATAGCTTCAAGTGTGGCTGGTAGTCCAGTTGTCAATGACATGGATCCTTTTCATTTTCCACAAATGTGCTTATGGTAAATTCAGAAGCCATGACACCTGAATCTAATCAATTCCAGGACTTTAAAAGGAATATGCACCATATGGCAGTATTTTCACATCACATATGACAGCAGACACGGCCAAATCAGACTTGATACAAAGTGAAACTAAACTCTATGAATGTCCTCTCTTAAAAACTCTATATGTCTGAGCTACTTTATGGTGGGATAAAATGGTAGCAGAGATCTCTATAAGTGAGCTGGACATGAAACTTGATAGCAGCCTGTTTTCTATGGTGCTCTCAAACCCGACATGTAGCACAGTGTGCTAAAAGTTGAGCATAGAAAGAATGTATTTTGTCCATTGAGGAAACATAAAGATGTGCCTTAATTTAAAGATCTTGTAAATGTTTAGCGCGCTCTTACGTGTGTGTGTGTGTGTGTGTGTGTGTGTGTGTGTGTGTGTGTGTGTGTGTGTGTGTGTGTGTGTGTGTGTGTGTGTGTGTGTGTGTGTGTGTGTGTGTGTGTGTGTGTGTGTGTGTGTGTGTGTGTGTGTGTGTGTGTGTGTGTGTGTGTGTGTGAAGCAAAACACAGACAAAGAAATGAATTAGTAAATGCCAATTTACAATAAAAGGCATAAATGAAATTTCTTACATGCGATGGTTAGTGAAATAAACTGATGCAGCAAGATGGTGATGATGAAGAATCTCAACATGAAAATTAGAAAGAAAGAGTAAAAGATCAAGTGGTCCAACATAGCTAAATTAAACATAATTTACACACAAAAGAAAAAAAGGTGGTCAAAAAGGAAAATGAAAACTTTGAGATTCTGTCAGCTGGATGAGGATCTGAGAAGAAAATAAACACATTGCAGAAAGATGGGAGGTCTGGATGTCTTCACATTCAGATGTTCAGCTGAGCTCAAGGTCACTATCAGTATTCCTCAGTCTGACATTTGCCTGATTCAGTGAGATATTATGCATCAGGTATAATGGAGGAAAAGTTAAAGTTTGCTGCAATGTTACATTAAAATGAGATCATCCTGATGGTGCCTAGTTACAACATCAGGTTACGCTAAGGTCGTATTACTCTGTGGAATCATTTGATAGGAGCCCTGTGAAGTCATTAAATCAGAGATAAACATGGCATCATCTCAGAATAGGGTTTTGGATTGTCAAGTGAAAGGTAGCTGGAGTGTTGAAACAAATCTACAATAACTCAGAAAAAAGATAATTAAAACACTTCTGAAAGTAGCCAAATCAATAGACACTGATTATTGGCACGTTTTTACAGCATCGGTTAGGGCTGACTTTTTTTCTATAAACTACCTTAGAAGGAATTGTAAATCAAAATTACCACAATTCTGATCTAAGACCCTCTTCATACAGGATTCAGACCTCACTATGTTCTGCAAGACCCACACGGCCACCTCTTGCCGCAAATTTGAAAAATGTCTTTAGGTCTGAAGGCAATCTTAACAATGTACTTTTCATACTCACCAAATTTTCTAACAGTTCTTACAGCAAATACTTCCAACACCCATGATTATGCTCTTTGAGTATGATAAGCTACACCAAGGGGCCATTATGGACTACATTTTTTGAAGCCAAGAAGCAGTGGCTATAATTGCATTTCCACCCTCATCTGCTAGGGGCTGGCATGAGAAGTGAGCAAATCCTCATTGACTCTCATGTTAAAAATGTCAATTTCACAGGAGAAATAAACATGTTTACAGCCTGGTTCAAAAACCCATTTTAGGTTTAATAGTTTACATTCATGACAACTCTGAGGGGGGTGAATTTTTTGGAAGTCTTCTGTTTAAGTGGAATGAAATGCTGAAAATTCTGAATAATTAATGAGCATCAGAGCCACGCGACTTCAGATCTCGCTCCAGAGAAAAACCTCAGCCTGGGCCTCGGTCTCATCTTAATAGATGTTCCACCCTGTCGACTCTGTGAACTTTACTTTTGTCTGTGTTAGTGTTTCGATGTTAATCATGGAATTATTTGGACAAAGAGGGCAAGCTGTGGATATTGACTGCACTAATAGACCATCCAAGCTGTTTCTGCTTCTTTTATATCGGTAAGTAAAATTTTATTTCTGTACTTTATTTTGCTGGTTGAATGGGGGAAAATGCGGTGCTATTTAACTGCTTGGTTACACGTTAGTGGGGCTGCTGGCTGGATAATGAACTTGAGAGGATGCCCGTCTTCTGTCTCCTGCCCAAGGCGAACTGCTAGAGCAGGCGGCTGGTTGTTACTGGCGTGCAGCCAACACGCGAACCGGCTGAAAATACGAGGATGTAGTCATGCTGGTCATTTGTGGATTTGTGAGGGAAATCACAGAAACACTGCAGCTTTTTTAGTCGATGCTGCTTTACTTTAGAGTTGTTCAACCGGATTTTTTTTTCTCGCTAATAATTTGCTGGTTGAATGGGGGAAAATTCTATGCATTTACCATAATGCTGCTTGGTCTAAGATGGGATGAAATCAGTTGAAATATTGGTGTGGCTGCTTGATATGTGACCGAGGACCGGGCTTTGCTGGTCCACTGCAGTGATAGATTTGAGAGTCTGCCGTCCTCGTCTCCGGTTGGGAGCACAACACGAAACCGTGAGCTGAGTCCCAGAGTGTATTGATAATGGCAAACTTGCAGATTTTTGACTGTGGTAGATCAGCGAAGCCCGATATTCTCAGTCAGCTTATCTCGTTATGATTTTTTTACTAAGCAGGATGAAGGTGCCTTCACATTTGAGTCATTCTACTGCGTTTTTCTTGCCAAAGACATCCTGGAAAAACTCTGTTAGCTTTGGGTGAGCATTTAGCTAATGGCCCGTTGATCTCATTCCATGGAGAATGAGCTGATCTGAAAGGCCAGGGCTCCCAGTCGCAGCGGTCTGGTTCTGCTTGTAATTTATCAGTCCCAGCCCATATTAGATCTCCACAGGCAACCAGCATGACTACAGCCTCACACTGAAGCTGGTCAGCCACGCGAGTGGGTTACCCTGTGGTGCCCGGTGCCCTTCTTGGGTTAGTTAAGTTGACTAATAGCTAGATTGGTTTCATTAGTTCCAACCCTGTTCCAAATGTAACATTCCCACCCTCAGCTCCACCTCTTTTGTCATTTTTATGCAATAAAAAACTCATCCAATGCATGACACGTTTGACAAGGTTGTGCACCACAAATCAGGCAAACGTAGCAAGTACTGCTCAGTGGCCTGCATGTCATGAAATTGTTGATACCACCACTATTAAGGCTCCACCCAAAACCCAAAGTACTGCTACTTTGATGACGGACCACCACAATAATGCTTTTTAAAAACAATCCTGAAGCTATCAAATGTAATCTGAAGCCCACTTTTCTCTTAATGCATGCCTGAAAAATTCACCAGAGACCCTGCAGAAAATATACATCTTGCATCATAAAGAGGTCATCATTCCTGTATAAAAGAGTCCTGAATCCAAAATTTACCCACACTAATTGCAGATCTAAAAAGTACTCAACTAGGCCAACACACGCCCTACAAGGCTGCAGGTGAAACTACTTCTGGAATGTAAACTGCATCTATGACATCTCACCTCATGAAACGTGACCGCATACTTATTACTGATCCTGAGCTTCCTGTTTTGAATCCTTTTCTAGGAAAATCACGAGAAAAAGTGCACACACACTAATTTTAAGGTTAAAATAATTGGCAATTTTGAAACGTAATTAAATGTGCATTCGCATAATTGATTATTTATGATTCATTAAACAAAACAATAAAAAAATTCTCTAAGCCAGAGGCATACGTGTTCTGCGTATCAAGGTGTTGTAACCAACTTTTCACCTTTTCAGCCTCCTTTTTCTCCTTGTTCAGTTTAAATGCTTGTCTTAGTTACTGATTACACAAATCACTTCCTTTTTATGTTGTTTTCAAGTCATTAAGTTAGGAGAAAACACTAAATCAAACTGACAGCATCTGAATTACCACATCAATGAGAGTATTAAAGCCAAAAACAAACTCATTTGATTCATAGCTTTCACCGTGTGTGTGTGTGTGTGTGTGTGTGTGTGTGTGTGTGTGTGTGTGTGTGTGTGTGTGTGTGTGTGTGTGTGTGTGTGTGTGTGTGTGTGTGTGGTTTCAGATAAATGGAGGGGCTGTGAGAAACTCTGGCTGACACATGGCCCTCATGCGGCCTATTGGTGCCAGTTCGCCTCGGGCTAAACGTTGTGAGCTGCAGAGGAATTTACTGAAAAAAGAGGGCTAGATCCTCCTGTGGGGTCACGGCAAATTTTTACTGGGTCACATTGTAATACATGCCAGTGGCTGGGAGTCCAAACGCATTTATTTGACAAATTGTGAAGCTACTCAGGGCAGTTCACTCGTATACAGCAGAGCCGTCATGTGTTTCATCATAGAAGGGCAAATATATGGTGTTTAGAGTTAACTGTGGTAAAATCTGAGTGAAATAGCGTCCGTCCCCTCATTTTTTTTATTCAATCAGTTCTACGTGAGGAAGACAAAGCAGGAGTTCCAAAATATAGCCAAATGTTGTGATGGGGAAAGTTTTTGTCTCAGTCATGAAAAATACTTTAAAAATAATTACATCTGAGCTTCCCATACTCCTTATTCTCAAACTTATAAACTAGATCACTGCCAGATCCTCATATTTATGCAGTCCCATATGGTTGCAGTGACCTTCCAGGCAATTTCTAAGAGCTGATTATATCAAGTCAGATTCTAACTGGGGAATAGATTCTCTTTATGAAGACTGATGAAGCAGAGGCTCTTGGAAGAGCTTGAAAGGAGCCTTTACCATCTGCTCTAATGTATACTATTCACTGACGAAAAGCAGTTGCAGTGAAACTGTGTAGAAATAATCAGAATTTATTACAGTATATCAACACATCGCTATGCTGATTTGTATAAATTGATGCATGGTGCCAAATCTCATACCTTTGGCTGGAGGTTGGGGTGCAGCAGGACATATCCATTGGGATCGATGGCAAAGTAGTAGCCGTTTGGACCAATCTGGTATAGAAAGTGAACAGGGGGGAGATGGATTAATTTTGTGCATAAAATGTCATGTCCGTATCTATGGTGCAGAAAGGTGGCAACATGATGAAGTGGCTAGAAATGTCACATGCAAATCTTAACTGGAGTCTATTTGTGGTGTTTCTGTCTATGTCTGATGAAGCACAGAAGATTTTAAATGGAATCGTTAGTGTTCAGTGTTCAGTAAATAGGCATCTGCCACTGATTAAAGCTGCTATAGCAAATTTGGAAAACAAATTAGCTTAAAACATTTTTAATTCCTCTTAACATAGTGTAGCTACAATATATTGTGGAAATTAAAAAGGGAAAACAATAATAAAGTGGTTCTCTCATATTTGTCTAAGAGCCTCGGCCAATAACGCAGCTTGAACTCAAAGTCACTATTGGACCATCCAGCTATCGGTTTTACCGGTTCTCCACACTCCTCCTGTCATTACGCACCTGTATATTTAGCAACAGATCGCCAATGTTGTGAGAGGTTTGTGGCTCAAAATCAGAAAAGGACAAAATGCCGTTAGCTACCACCTCAACTTTAGGACAAACTACCAGAATCCCAAAAAGAAAAAAACTTTTGAAGTTCTAGACAAAAATATGCTTGGATCTAGAAACGACGACTGTGTTAAGCACTATCTCGTTTCCTCTGGCAGTGTGGGTTTCCGGTGGACACAAAACCAGAGAAAATACTCTAGGGGAGGGGTGAATTTTCTGTGATCATTTCTCAACACCCAAGTACACTCGTGTGTACTTGACACGTACGTTTTTGTCAAGTTAAGCAGTAAGTCCATTCTACTGAGTACGGAATGACAAGTGTGGCATTTGAAACCGAACGTTGCAACACTAACAAAAACTAACCCTAACCTGAAGCGAAATAAAACGTTTAGTTTGTTCCTTAAATGACCATAACATTGAATAAATAGTATTTATATCATTTTGGTCCACTTTAGATCAAAATTGAAATAAATGCTAGAATTTCTCGCTGTTAAATGAAGAAAAAAAGTTGCTGGTTTTATTTTGATAGTAGGTTCACTAATTAGCAATTAGAGACATTGTGAAGAGTCCGGAAAAAAACAATTACACACAGCAAATGTTGTACAATATTATCTACAATAACATACAACTTTATAGTATGTTGTTTATATAGATATGGATGGATAGATGGTGTTTCACAAGGACATGAGTCCACAAGTTCAGACGAGTGTGTATGTTGAGATCTGGCCCGTGTTGGTGTTCAAAACCTAGCTTGTTTGCAGATTCGCTATAGCAGCTTAGACTCTAACCCA
The DNA here is from genome assembly GCF_043380555.1 of Nothobranchius furzeri. Lineage (NCBI taxonomy): Eukaryota > Metazoa > Chordata > Actinopteri > Cyprinodontiformes > Nothobranchiidae > Nothobranchius > Nothobranchius furzeri. The sequence goes on along the minus strand of NC_091744.1, from coordinate 71,457,892 downwards.
ATATAAGATGGTCTTAATGGTGGCTCAATTTTACAAAACATAAAAATAAATGGAACTCAGGTTATTTCAGGTGGCGATGGTTGAGAGTCATTCACAACACAAACTCAAACAGATCATGCAAGATTCTGCAGAATCACAGAATTACGCATGCTGACATTTTCAAGATTTTACTCAAATTAATATTGCCATATCAACACAAGATTATTTTACTCTGACACAAAAAGTCATTTGCTTTCCTTCAAATATGGCTAAGCCCTTGAAATGGGGAATTTCGGGGAATCATGAAATATGGTGCTACACATATCACTCGTAAGTTTCTTTGGACAAAAGCGTCTTCTAAATACATAAACATAAACATAACTCCTCTGCCACCGTCACCCCAATATAAGCATCCTATGTTTATCCCCCCACCTATTTTACCCTGTAGATGGACTCTTACTACTCTGTTTCTTTTTCACCCATAATTGGCTAGGAAAGTTCTCATCCATCCATTGCTCTAAACACAATAAAACAAGCATGAAGATGTATGTATGAAATAAGCACAAAGTTCCTGATCTATGCACAGTTTAATTGGCAAAAAATGAATGCCTATTTAGTGTAGATTTAACAGGAGGAACAAACATTAGCAGATGATTTTTTTATGTATCACATGCTGTCTCTTTACAGGGAAACAAGTGAGAAGTTCCATACAACTTTGTCAGTCACAAGACTGTGATAAATATGTTTCTCTGCATATATGTGATCACACATCGGTGTGTTGGACTCACTGTGAAGCGTGGTGTGAGCTTCTTGATATCATCAAGAGACACATCAATCGCCATAACTCCAAGAATCAGCTGATTCTGATGCTGATAGAAGGGTGAAAATGGGAAAAAATATGAAGAAGAACCACTGTCATCAGGGTAACTCCACCATGAGTTCATCTGTGTCTTAACTTCACCTCTCCATTCCTCTCATCAAAGGTCCTGGTTCTGTTGAAGACTGGCAGCGTTCCAGTGATGACCAGTCCCAACTCCTGATTAAAAAAGTTTAAATATATTCTTAAATTGAAAATAAATATCTGTGTTTTTCATCTTCATTTCAAGAAACAAGTGGATTTCCTACCAGAGCATCAAGGTATACATTAGTCCACTGGACCTGTTTGGCCTTCTTGTCTGCTAGAACCATGGGTCTTCCCAAGACGTCTAGGTACTCCTAAATTAGACAAACACCATCGTCTAACTTTATGGAATAGTTTCATGCAACAACTGCATTCTTTAACTTTTGAGGAAGCTAGCAAAGTAAAAAAAAATCACCTGTGTGTTTATTCTGATGGCTCCAATGGAGGGAATCTCGTAGAAGTAGCCTGGTAAAATAAGCAAACCATGTGCAAAGATTTGTGTAGAAGTGCTTTATTGATTTACCTGTAACATGTTCTTCCAGAACATCATTTGGAAGCAGTCTTTCCTGTTTGAGCTGCTTGGCTTTACAACATTCAACCATGGATTTCCTAACATCTCTAATCGGAGTTTGAGTGACTTATTTTAAACACTCTAGATAAAACAATACCTCAGCAGATCTTTGGCAACATTTAAAAATGCTATAAGTGAAACTTGTAGCATTAAATTAAACATGCAACAGTGTTTCTGTACCTTTATTGGAGCAGGCCATCCACTGAATTGGTCCTTTATCGTAGTTGTGTTGTCCAACTGAGAAGGTAAAAATTCTGACCTATGACACCACAATTGGAAAGAACAAACCGATATAAACAGAAATACAGCTGACGTTTGCATAAGTGCTTATTTACTTTAACTACATATTTACATTAAATGTTCATTATTTAGAAGTGCAGTAAATATGACATTCTGTGGGAAAATGTGGTTACTGCAACCACTTTAAACAACTGGAGCGTTTTGCCGGCCGTCGTCAAATTGCAATTGTCGGCGCTGCCATGTTTGCTTGGAGGAGACACGGCAACCCCACTGGTAAACAGTAGTTACGCCCCTCCTTTCTTTGTTGTTGAAGGAGAAAAAAACTAACAATCATATATAAAAAATATATTTTAGTATAACCTTCCTTCCAAAACAACTGAAACATTGGACTCTTTTGAGGGTTTTCACACTGTAAAATTCTCACTATGTTCACTGCACCTTTAACACTGCTAACGGATACTGTAACTACTGAGTTACATGTGGAATTGAGGTAAAATGGGCAGCAGTAGCTCAGGGGGTAGAGCAGGCTGTCCAGTAATCAGAAGGTTTTATGTTCAATCCCAGCTCCTGCTAGCCTAGTGAACTAGACCAGATTTTTGCTTTGCAAAGTTTGCAAATAATACATTTATTTAGTCTGGCTTGTCAGGCTAAGGTCCTGCCACAGTATGCTGCTGTTGTGTCCTTGGGGAAGATACTTGACCGTCCTTGCCTGCAGGTGGTGGTCGGAGGGACCAGTGGCACCATTGTTCGGCAGTCTTGATTCCGTCAGTGCACCCCAGGGCAGCAGTGGCTACATTGTAGCTCATCACGTGTGTGTGTGTGTGTGTGTGTGTGTGTGTGTGTGTGTGTGTGTGTGTGTGTGTGTGTGTGTGTGTGAATGGGAGAATGACTGTGTTGTGAAGCGCCATGGTGGGTTGTAGAACCCTGAGAAGGCGTTTTACGAACACAGGTCCTTTACCATAAAATATATTCACCAACCTAGGGGTCTACTTGGACTATATCTTACTCAGCCATACTACTTTTACATAATAATAATAATAATAATAATAATAATAATAATAATAATAATAATAATAATAATAATAAAAAGAACAATAAAATTTTTTTGAAAAACCATAGTTTATTTGGAGACTCACATCATTGTTAAATATTACTGTAATTAGATTCATATTACTTTTTGAAGTGTGTTTATTGTTTCCCCCTTAGCGGTTTGTTGCCATGTCAGGTTCATTTCTTTTAATTCATTTATGGCCCTTTGTGACTTCCTGCCTTGCTGCGCTTTTAGTCCTGTTTTAATTAATGGAACTTTATTTGCTTTTCATCCTCCTGCCGTCTTCCTGTCAGCCTCCATTTAACTTTCCATGCATTTCCATCTGCACATGTGTAGGCATAAGCCACTGTTCGTACCTTTTTGTCAAAGTTGTATTTCTCCAGTACGAACTGAGCTCGCTCTTCTCCTCCGTCTGTAAACAGCATGATGATTTTGTTGCAGTACGCCCTGCTGATGTTGGTCTAGTCCAAGAAAATAAACAAGAGTTGTATAATTAATGCTCAAGAGACAGGAATGACGATTTTTTGTTCAAGTGGAAATGCATTGGATTAAAAGGTCAAAAGCTTTGGTGGATCGTGACATCATTGTGTCCAGACATATAAAGTTGTGCACTCCACACCTTTTGTACCCAGTATACTATTAGTATTTTTTTTGTCATGTAAAAGGTAAAAAAAAAAAAAATAACCTGCAACATTTTAGTTTTGATCACTTATCTGGTACAATGGGTTTCAATAATGTCCAAACATGAGATGAAGTAACTCATCTCACCAGCAGATGGCGATAAAGACAATGGTTTTGAAGCATTTGTATTATGGAACCAGGCAGCACTCACTCCAAACTTGATTTAAACCTTGACTTTCTCACAGCCAAAGTGACATCTTTTTTTTTTCTTACCGCATTGAGCTGCTGAAAAGCAAACTCAAAGCCTTTTGTGTAGTTTGTGATTCCTTTCGCTGTGATGTTCTGAACTGCATCTTTCAGCAGCTTTTTGTTCCTCACATTGGCCTGAACCAGATGGTCGAAACACGCTGTGTTCTTTACCCTGGTGTTAAACTGAGAGGGGAAAAAAAATAGACAAGAAGTTACGACCTGAGAATTATTCACACTATTAAAGCATCTGTGCATTTAGAAAAACAACAAAGGCATCACACACACACACACACACACACACACACACACACACACACACACACACACACACACACACACACACACACACACACACACACACACACAGCAACACACACTTACACACAGCAACACTCCCACCTGGCCTTGGTTTTTATCAGACAGCGGTAAACAGACACATTCATCAAGCCCCACTAATTGCTTCACATCCTTGGAGCTCAACGATTTGGTACCCATGGAAACAAGATTCTGCTATATAAAAATGAGGATAGGCAGTAGCACAATCCTTTATCAAAAGTGGGACCTTCTTTTCAACTACATAGCTTCTGTGTGCAGAGCTGTGGTACATGTTAGCCAAACATTTAGCTTGTACCTGTGCTCCAAGTTGCACTGATTATCCATTTTTTTAGGAACATAATCATTTCACACTCTTTGGAGTAGCAAACACAAAATATTCAGTACCTAAACATTCATATGTTTTAATGAAAAAATAACTTTTAAACTTTAATTTCTGGTTTTCTTTTTGAAACTTTTAAATGTTTTAGATCTGCAAAGACATTTCAATACCAGACCCATTTAGCCCAATGAAGCATAAAATTATAAATGGGTAATAAAGCTACCCAAACCAAACTGATGTAACATGAAAGTAATTGTTAATTCATAATTTAACTGTAAATGACTCCATATTTTTGTAAAGTTTACCTTTTTTACTAACCATGCACAAGTCAGATTTATATCAGGCCTGTAGAATTTATAAAACACTTTAAAGGTGCAGTTTGTAAGAATGACATCCTGTGGTCAAATATGGTTACTGCAGTCCATTTTTAAGCAAACATATCAATCTCTCACTCCCGTTCTGTGGCATTCATGGCTGTTTCCAGTTATGGATCTGCACCATAAGATTCTACATAAGTAAAGACAAGTCACACACAGTTAGTTAAGAAGGTGTTTTACGGTAGGGAGCACTTGCTATGCTTATTACGGTATTTTGTCTCCGACATTAGAAGAAGTATGGTTGTTTGCAGTCTTCCTGTTATTATGCTGTTATAGTTCTGAACGACTCGTTAAAGAAAGTAAACCGCCATGATTGATTCATTATTCACTTCACACAGACAATGTAATATTGAGTTGTTGGCAATTGAAGAAGTAGCTTAAGATCCAACTATTTCTTTCTAATTTATCGTTGGCATCGTTACCATTGTTAGCATTGTTTGCTCAGCATTAGCCTCTAGCCTGCTTCACCCAAAATTAAAGTGAAACAAAAGGATGCCATGACTTCTTAGGGGTACAAGAAATAACGGTCTCTCCTGTTTACTGGTTTTGGTTGAACTACAAATGCCTGCTATGCTGTGTTTGCTTGTTGTAGCTTTGGCAACCTCGCAAACTCATACAGAGTAAACTGTAGCTACGCTCCTCTTTGTTGTTGTTTTTTTTTTTTGAAAGGAGAAAAACTGACAACCCCACAGCCAGCTGAGAGCAAAATAAATGTTAGTATCCCTTCCTACATGATTGAGACATTAAACTGTTATAAGATTTTTTCCCAGTAGAACTAATACAAAATGCACTTTTAATAAAAACTGACAATATTAAAGAGGCTAAAAGATTTAAAAAACAACATATCAGTCTTCAAAGACAAAAAAATCCCTAAAGACACTTTTTCACAGCAGCATATGCATGTGTCCTTAGACTCCCAGGATTAAAGTCCCTTTCATAGTGACAATAGCCAACATGCATATCTGATGGATTTAAAGGAATTATGGCACTAGGTTAAAACACATTAAGTGAATGTTGCTGACATCACAAAAACACATACACAATGTATGTTCATGCAATTAAACAAAAGGGTCATACATCTTCTCTCACACTTCAAAAGGTGTCATGAAGTTTGTGTGAGAGGAAGATGGAGACAGCACAACAGTGGGGAGGATGGGTATGAATACAGGACACACAAAAAAATTCACAAGCAGGAACATGAAGAAAATGTGTTGTATAATTAATCTTTGTTCTTCATTCATCTGCTGGCTTGAAAGATTTAGGGTGCAACAAGGATCTGCCCCATAATGGGAGGGTTTCAGGTTCAAGCCTCGTCTGTTGCAGTCGGTGTGTCCCTGGGCTGTTGTAAAGCACTTTGGGGGGTTGTAGAATTCTAGAAGGCTGTATATAAAATACAGGCCATTTACCACTTATAAAAAAAACTCATTATGCCAATATAAGAAAAGAAATGTGAGAAGACTACTGACTAAACCCATTTGTGCACTGTAAAGTGTGATTACTGGCCATTTACCATTTGCCTGCAGATTACTTCAAATGTCAATGTTTCCTATTACAACAAAACTTTAAATATGTGTACAATTTTCTCGGCTTTAGGTAAGGATTAGGATTAGTCATCTTTCTCCATGTCATTACTAACACCCTAATACCGCCGGAGTCTCTGGCTTGCTCACTAGAATGACTCTGGCTAACGCGGCAGAACAGGCATGATGAGAGAAATAGAAGTTCAGTGAGGTGAGTGGGAAAACAAGAACAAAGGGGGTGGAAAAGAAATAGAAAAATTGAGACAAATAAGAAGTGGGAATGACGGCCATCAGCAGTCTTCTGACCTGCCTAGTTGTTGAGGAACAGTGTGAGCATCTTCCATTATCAAATGCCAACGTGGTCCTTGGGCTACTGGTAATGAGGTTAATGATTTATGGGGAATATCCTAGACCAGTGATTCAGTGGCAGGTAACATCCTCAGGGCCAGATCGCATCACTTTGTCTTCATGTTGTGTGAATGAGTGAGTCAATCTCAAAAGAGTGACAAGAAGCATTAAGAACTTTGAAAACTAACACATAATGCAACAGATACTAAAACGGAATAAAAATGCAAAGAAAATGCCTTGCTTGGACGGATGCAGTATTTGGGAAACATTTAACCTCCAGAAAACTATAGAGTCTGTCGCTGACATTATTCAGAAATCGCCTCTGCTGCGGCTACCTGGTGGCACCGGAAACTTTATAAAAGTCGAGGTAAGCTATATTTTTAACATGTACGTAACATCTGTGCAGCGCTGAAAGCTCCAGAAAAACGAGAGTCCCACCCCTAGTTCATTTTTATGAAACAGGGATTTAAAGAAACTGAAGAAGTTGCTAAATTCCAAATGTCATGAATTTAGCATTTTGATTCAGACAGAAGATTTCAGGTCAAATATAATTTAAAAATATTTACAAATACTAAATGTTGGTGATGTAAATTCAAAGCAGGTTTTACGTCACAGGTCAGACAATATACTTAAAAACACAAAATGAAAGTGTGATTGAGGTCTTTAAGGGTTCCAGTTCATGCAATTTTAAACCTATGAGAGACTAAAGTAGGTACAATATGTGATAAAATAGTGCCGTTGGCATTGAAATGTCAGTTTAGTATGTGTTATTTTTGTCGAACCTGAATTCATACCTTAACATGAAATGGCCTGTTTCAGCATAGCTCTACCCACACCTGCGGAGATGAAACCTACCCTGGCATCTTAGGTAAACCAGCTGTTGTATTGTCCTTGGTTGTCCACTGTTTTAACTGCCTGCCAGCCTTTCATTTTGTTTTGCCATGAACTGATGCGGGTTTGACTCCTGATGTCGGTAGTAATTTATTTGGCCAGCTGAAGCAGATTTAACTGACTGATATTTAAGTTTCATTGATTATTTTCTTAAAGATGTTTTTTTCTCTAAAGGTCTTTGAATTTGGTCATTTCAAAGCAGCAATTTATCTGATACTCTGCACACATCACATGTACTCACACTGGCTAAAGAAATAAAGAATGTAAAAAAAAAATAGTCCTTATATTTGAAACAATTTACCAATGAAGGCTCGAAACCATCACATTGTTGAGTGTAGCTAAAAAGAGGAGAAAAAAATGACTTCCACGACCAGGATGCAAACGTACTTGACAGTCTGGACTACTAAGTTTGTTACAAAACAATGGCAGCCTATGATACATATCCTGTGCTGGCCATTATGTGTGTCTTCATTTACAGGAAGCAAGGTTAATACAGCAGTGTTTTGTCCCCAGTGCAGACGTAATTTGTCAGAATTTCCAGGTTACAGAACCAAAACTAGATTCAGGGGGAGGAGAAATGCCTGGTGGTACAAGTTGGCTAGTTTCTTCCATCTTCACATCGACCAAATTGCAGCTGAGGCAGCAAAATGCATGGATGCTGCCAGAATCAGGTTTGGGGGTTCATCTTTGTTACGTTCACTGATCAGACAATTAAACCATAATCTGTTCTTTCTATCTGGTTAATTTTTTGTTTGTGGCTTTTCTCATGAGGAAATGACAATATCACATAGTAAAAAGCTCTAAAAAGTGAATTTTCAATGATGTGTCCCTTTTAAAACTAATGCCAGAGTCATTTTCTTCTGCATTTGGAGTCAAAAATTTGTTGTTGTAACCTTCAAATTGTGTTTAGCACATTAATGCACCCCTCAGTGTCTTGTACCTCACATAGAATATGAATGCTTTAAATCCGCTTTTCAGGTTTTGAAACACACAGGAAAGAATAATAAAAAAAAGTAATTTTAAAGTTACTTTCTCAACTGAACACCCAGTTTCTGTGAAACACCAACACACATGCACACACACACACACATGGGAAAGATGGGCTCCCTACCACTGTCTGATTATTACACATCTTTGTAGAATCACAAGTCCACCATTGAGCAGAATAAATTGTGTCAAAGACAGAAAGTCCCTGCAGAGCAGCATTGAAGCCAGAATGGCTGTTTTTGTGGAAGATGACAGAAGACACCTCCAATCTCTGAAAACCTGTCTCAATAAACACCTCCACAGGTACCCTTCCACACATCAACTAATGTCCCGATTGGGTCTTTCTGAATTTAATCACGACAGTAGGAGATGGGAAAGTGTAGAAAAAGACAAAGATCACAAGTGATGGGAAAGAGAAAATGGGGATGGGACAAAAGATGTAAAGCTTTTGTACTGAAACAAAGCAATGAATATATAAGGTAAGAATGCCAAATGGAATTCCATTACTTAATGGTATAAAGGAAAAAGAGGAATGAAAATATAAATAGTGATGGATGGCTGTTTCCTGGGTTCACTGAAGTCAAGAGTGCAGCTTTAATTTCTGTGGGATCATTGGGAATGCTCATCCACACTCGAGCCTTCTGTGGCTCCACAGGATGGTTGGGGTCACAAAGTGCAGAGTTTTAATCTTTAGCACCAAATAGAACTGCAGGTACTTCATTAAAGATCCGTTTCATGGTGGCCAGACCTGAAAGAAATCCATATTTCATTATGTGTCCTATCTCTTCACCTCTCTCTATGTATATGCCCATGTGGGCATTGTGTTGTTTACTTGCAGGAACGTGTAGATGGAAAATACCATAAGGCATAGACGTAGTATTTTGGGGGGGGGGGGTTTCAACATGTGTTGAAGCCTGTTTCCCATTAGAACCGTCCATAACCTCACCCATTGGCTCTGCTGATACTTGCTGATGTTTCCCACTTCTAAATTCAAAACTACGTCCATAAGGCACCAAATTAATTATTCACTCTCTGTCAACGGGAACTCGCATCACATTTGCATTACATTTGGTGACTGAGAAGCTTAATGATACTCACAAAAACCACATTGACAAAGTCATCATCAGACAGAGTCTCCAGCATCTCACTGACTGAGGTTCTGATGAGTTTCAGAGTCAAACCAGACACACTTCCACTCCTAGTAGAAAAAAAGAGAGGGGAAAAAAAATTGTGACAGCTTATCATTCAGTACCAGCCTGATTCTTTAATGGTGAGATGTTACTCAGTGTAGCACAGCTTTGACCTGAGGAAATACAGTACATATGAAATCTAAAAAGGCTTTATTATCGTGGAGGGAAAAAAGAAATAAAAACTGCAAATCTGTTAGAATACTGAGATACTCACGCATCCACAAGGATCAGCATGTCTTTGGGTGAGGCAGCTCCTTGGATGTACCTCAAATTAAAATTAATATTAATATTTATACGTAATTGTATTCTTTTTTTTAAGTGAGAAATACAATGTGCTTTACAACAGGGCAATAGAGCCACAAAGAAAGGGGAAAAAAGTATATTTTTATTTATTTTTGGACTTGTGTTTTTGTTTCCCAGTTTTGAGAATAAAGTCAAAATTGTTGGACTCATTAAGTTTTAGAAATTTTTATTTAAAATATTTTACTGAATAGTTTCCTTCATTGTCCATCACATTTTGTCTGATTTCCTGACATAAAATAGTTTTTGTCCTTATTTTCAATTTAATGTTCAGATTGGGAATTTCCTTCCCTCTGAGTGGCCCTAATATGCCTTCATACCAGTGATTATAGCGAAGGTAGGTCTGGGCAGTATGGCCTAAAATCTATATGACGGTATATTGAGGATTTCACCTGTAAATGGACGATAACTACAGGTATACACAGAAACAAAAGTTGACCTCTAGATAGAGCTGTCATGTGGATTACATTGAGTCATGCTTTTACATGACTCAAGGTGGTTCAGCTTCTTAAAGAAACATGAATACCACCAACCTACACACACATTATTTATTATTTTTTTATTGTTGAATTTATTGACATGGGAAAAACGATAAGAGCCAGAAATTTTTGTAACGATGCATTTTCTATGTATTGCCCAGCCCTAAATGAAGGTCACTTATTTTATTATCTTTGTACCTGTATTTTCTCATGGCATCTAAAAAAATGTAATTAAATTGCTATCAAATTTTAATTGATACGTTTTTGACTTGAATACATTTTTTTTTGTTTTTGCAGTAGGAATCATCAATTGTTAGAAAAAATCAGCAACACAATTTCGTAAACAGACCTTTAATAAATGTTTCCATATTATAAGGTAGAATTGATGCATAAAAAGTTTATTTTGGAAGTTGAAGCATTACTTGTCTGAGATAGGCTTATTTATTAATTTATTTGTTTATTAATTTGCATGACTGTTTTTATAATGCATTCAATACATTTGGTTGTAGTTACAGACAGCAATCCTAAAACATCAATTTGTTATTTGTATTTCTGAAATCATAAAATACTAAACCATACCTAAACAAAGGCTCATCTCTGAATCATACAAGTTTTCTTACCATGGTCTTCTACGAACATCATATAAATCAATTTTGCTGGGTGTCTTTCGAGCATCCATCCATGGGGAGGCTTTGAAATAGATCACAAACATGATTAGATATGTGTTATAATTAAAGAAAATAATCACCACTGCCTATTTTGGTCTAATTTCTGACACACTTGATTACAAGACTGACAAAAAATAAATAAATAATATAATATGCAGCATACATTTCAGCTGAGCAGTGAGTCACTGCCAGACATGATAAACCACATTTTATAACAACAGTTGGCAATTTGGATAGACTCCTATATTCACCACATCATCCACACCGTGACAGTTTTCACTTAACACAACTACTGAGAGGAAAACTGAAGGGAATGTGTGTATTAATCCAGAGATCTAGCTCTCAACCTGCATACTATCAGGCAGGGGCAATGCATAAACAAGATGGTGCATGGGCATGTGATTGCCTTTCATGCATGGTGAGAGGCTACAAAGAGAAAAGGGAAATACATTGTGAGGGAAAGTCAAACTAAAATGTAGTTTTCTTGCAAAATTGCAGGGCCGTGCTTTTATGTTGCTAGTTTTTAATTTTGGGAGGGATTGACAGCCTATGGGAAGAGGGTTGTGATGGATTGCAGGCAAGAACAAGAATCTGATGCTTAAAGTGTGGCAAAATGTGTACAACAATATAATCCAAATATATTTCAAACAAAATTAGACATGGCTAAGATACTTTCAGTCTAAACTGCAACGTTTGCACAACATTCACATGAATATGCCATGCAAGTAACCTGTTCACTGTGATTCCAAATGAAGACACTGGCCTTAGAATAAGCCAGTAATAGATAGGCATGTCATTTTCTGATGCTGATTAGTAATTGGCTGACCTTTATTCATTGTTTGGTTTGGTTTTACCTGGATAATAGCGAGCCAGGCCTGTAGCACTGCCAAACACTTGCCATAGAAGTGTTGGGTCATCTTCCCTATTTCTTTTGAAGACATCCTCCAGTGCCTCGGTCCAGTTGAGTTCATTCAATACAATGGCGGCTGGAAAAAATAAATGAAAGACACGTATGCAAAAATGTGTAATATGCACTCAGAAAAAAAGACTCACTAGGGTACGTTGGCTTTGTTTCTTTAGTTGATTCCAATATGCTATGGACATAGTACCTATGGTACAATGGTTTACCTTTTATTTTTTACTTTAAAAACACATTTGGCACCCTTAATTGCCTTTCACCCACAGTGCCAGCCCTTCCTAGCCTAGAAATCTAAACAGACAGGCCAGCCCAGTCTTGTGTCTTGCCAACTGTAGAGGTTTTGTGGAAGGGATGATGCGATGGAGCGGAAAAACTAAAATGCCAGCGAGTCTTTTGAAACGGCTTTGGCATCAATTTTGGACTATTTAGATTTGGGCTTTTCTTTGAGTCAAGAGCAAACAGAAGTACTAAAGCCCTCTTTAAAAAAAATGTATTTCCATCTTCTTCAACAGTCCATGGCAGACTGCCCCGTTGACTGACATCTGAAGCAGTGAGTGTGTCACGTTATTTGTCCAATAGCATGCAGAGACAAAATGAAAGACAACCATAGATTATGTTGATGGGTCATGGCCAGACTATATATTTACATATGATGACTTGCCAGGCTAATCCCTTCTAGTATAAAGTTAAGGATGTATGACAAACAACCTTTTTAGGTGCATTTGTATTTGTTAATAATAATAATAATAATAATAATTTATTATTATTATTATTATGTTGATGGTGGGCTGCACAGTGGCGCAGTGGTTAGAGGTGTTGCCTTGCAGCAAGAAGGTCCTGGGTTTGCTTCCCGACCTGGGGTCTCTCTTCATGGAGTTTGCATGTTCTCCCTGTGCATGCGTGGGTTCTCTCCGGGTACTCCGGCTTCCTCCCACAGTCCAAAACCATGACTGTTAGGTTTGATTGGTCTGTCTAAATTGTCCTTAGGTGTGAGTGTGTGTGTGCATGATTGTTTGTCCTGTGTGTCTCTGTGTTGCCCTGTGATGGACTGGCCCTCTGTCCAGGGTGTACCCTGCCTGATTGCCCATTGACCGCTGGAGATACCCCCCCCCCCCCCCGTGACCCTACGTGGATGAAGCAGGTTCAGAAAATGGATGGATGTTAATGTTAACAATAATAATAATAATTAATAATAATGATGCATTTTTATTTGTAAGTGCCTTTCAAGACTCTCCAGGTCGGTTATAAAGTGTGCCTTTTTCAGACATGACTACAGAAAAATCAAAGCTTTAATTGTTATCGGATTTATTTCAGTATGTATGTTCAGAAACTACAATGATAGCTGATAAAATATAATTTGTAAAAACTAATGCTAATGTGAGGATCTTCAAGTACAATCAATTTGTCAAATTATTCAAATGGTCCCTGCTGCCTGTGATCTGATTGTTATGTTGCACCGCTCTGTAATCAACACAGTTTAGAGGCCATCTGAATGCCACTGGGAAGAGTCAAAGACAAGTGGTCATCCCAGATTAACACATTCATTAGGATTCACACACAAACTCACCAGCATCGGCCCATTTGCTCAGCAGGACATATGAGCAAATGTTTGTCCAGCAAACGTGCGGGTGTCTGTATTTAGCCACAAATACAAAAGCATAGCATTCAAGCAAGTCTAATGGCTTCGCTTCAACATTAAACAGATTTTTACTTCAACAGTGTTTAATATTTGAAACACCCACTTGCTTGCATCTGTGTGTGTTTGTATTAGTGCATGCATGTGATTGATAGTGTATGTTGTGAGAGGCAACAGGCATTATGGATGTAATGGCACAGCACCCAGACAGTTTAGAGTCACATAACCCTGACAGAGATTGATGGAGGCTCAACGTGTGCTGCCCCAACTCAATCTTTCCTTTATTTTCTCTGTCAACAGTTTTTTTTTTGTCTCCCATTTCTTCTTCTCCTCTGGTAAGATCTACTAAATATCATTTTCCGTATCTGTGTGTGAGGATGTAGGGTGATACGATTCCTATGCAGGAAATATGCATATTTGAGACACATCGACATCCTGCATTTGGTGTGATGCAGCTCATTGATGTGCAAAGCAAATGCTGTTCATCTGTGTACGTGCCTCTTGAGGGTAGAGTTAATGAAGGCTTGGCTGCCAAGTGTGCATGCGTTTCACTATGAAAAGACGGTGCGTGTTTCTGTGGTGCAATTAGAAATTTATTTCACTCATTAGGTAGAGATTTTTAAAGAAGGCACACATTTGACATAACAGCCTTTGTTATTAGATACTAAGAAAAATGTGGAACCTTGTGTAAATTTGTTTAGTTTGTGGAAGAGATGTAGAAGAAAATGCATTTAAACCTATCAAACAATTTAGTGAGATGGAGGACGCATAAAAATAATTTAGAATGAATCACCAAAATAGATGGTTACATAAGTTCAGGATAAAAAAATACCTTATAATATAGTTCTTCAGTGTCTCCATTGGTCTTGAGTGATTAATATTATTTAATCAGCTGCCCCTGCAGCTATCCTCCAGCTTTCCATGCCTGGCACTAATGAGTTTTTTTTTTCTTTGGTTCCACTTTGCAGCATTGAATTTAAACATATGACTCCATCTGATTTGGACTTTGAAAGGTATGAATTATAAAACAGATCTACAAAAGTTGTAAAATTAAATTTTCTGACTTTGGCCTATTAATCATTTAATTAATATATGGAATCACTCAAATGTACTTGTGTTGTTTATTGCACAGATACACCAACTATAATAGGTATGCCTCATTGTAAAATGGTAAAAACTGTTCTTAGAATAAACAAAAACATCATCTGAAGACGATGCCGATGTCCTGTCGGTGTCGCGTGCCCGTCCCATTTACCGGTTCCTTTAAAACCCAGTTCCGTTAGAACTTATGAGACGGTGCATCCATCAGGGTTCGGGGGTGTATCGACGAGTATAATTGTACTAGATCCGGGTTTGGACTACCTAATTAGAATCTTGTCTTTTATTTTAAAGGTGAAATGACTTGCACGAATAGCCAGCCCCAGAGTACTACACTTCTTTTAAACTCGTTACCTTTTGGTTAAGATACTAGAGAGAAGTCTGGAGGCAAGCCAAGCCTCTCAGCAATTGTTTGGATTATCCGGAATTAATTGCGCCTCTAACAGCTTATGTGGGAGGTTGGTAACTATAAAATGATTTATGCTAGTTGATCAGGCTATCATAAGTTTATCAATTTATTTATTAATCCAACCTTCCAGCTGATTAGAGACTTTTTCAACCTGCAATCAGAGCCAAAATAACCTCGAATATTTTGCTTTTATCGCCCTTAAGACAACTCGTTACTCGCAAGGAGGGGGAAGTTAAAACTTCTCTTATCTTAAGGTTTCTTTATATTATTCTGTTATAAACTGTAAAGTAAGTCCCGATAATTCAGAGACCGATCTTCGACATGCTTACCTCTGTGCAATTATGGTCAGGGCCCCAAACGTGAAGCTTTAGAGAAAACCTGAAAGAATCAGGATTATGTTTCTTTTTCAAAAAAGTTTATTACAAAATCAAAAATACAAAAATGGGTAAATAAAAAACAACTGCTATCCCCCACGGAGGAATTAGTTCAAAATGATTAAATAAGAGTTAGTTTACACTAGCTCTTGTCTTCTCAGAATCTCCCCAAGAACGAAGCCCTCTAGCTCTGCTTCTCTCCAAAAAACTGCCTGTCATCCCCCATCCAGCAGGACGGGGGATGACCCCTCCAAATCTGCTCTGTCTCTTCTTGTCGTCTGCCCCAGCTCTCTCTCTCTGATCTGAGCTGCATCCTTTTATATCATTTCTGAGACTGCTCTAAACAATGTAAGAGTCACAAGTCATTCTCTCCTGACAGTTTAGGTCAAGGGGTCATTTACCAGATACACTTTTTTAGCTCTACATAAGACATTTGGTATCTTTTTCACTACATGCAGTATTCACATGAGGGCACAAAAGTTACATTCTGCACTCCTGGAATGAGAGCACAGGTCATAAATCTTCATGTTGGTAGCAAATTGTAGATCTTCCTCCAGCATTCCTGAGAGCTTCTGGGTCCAGTTGGACTTTCCTCACTCCATGCCAGTCCTTCTTTTCCCGCCAGAGGTGGAGTTAGGGGCGGGCCCAGGGGTGTGTCCATGGGTGGATCCAGAGAAGATAGCCTGTCTTTTGACCCTTTGCCTAGTTCTGTCCTCACCAGCAAGTCCTGAACTATTGTCCTCTTGACCCTTGTGTGACCCTTGTCTCTGACCACTGTTTCTAAGCCTTGACCGATTGCTCGGACTTGCAACATCCCCCATGAGGACGAACTGAGGCAAAGGACCATAAAAAGATAGAGCAGCAATGCAAGCCTTCATAAATCTAGCATCCATCTCACTCAGGAACGGCTGAACACTCAGACACCTAACTGTGGCCTCCACATCAACCCTCATTCTCATCATAATGCCATCATCAGCTACGGGTAAGCACAAGGTCCCTTTGCGGGTTGTTACATAACCTTTAAACTGCTTTCTCCCATCTGTGGGATCTTCGCCCAGAAAGAATAAAGATAAATCCATCACCGGAGCCTCTCCACGCGGAAGCGATCCCATCATTTGAGGTGGGAAGCTGGCGCTGAAAACCAAAACATGATTTTTCGTATCCAACAAAGGTGCGGTCCCAAAAGAGTCACAGACTTCTGGGCCGAACCATCCAGTCTTAACAGACAAAATATTCATAAACTGAAAGCAATCTATAATCTTGCCTTGACAAACAAAGTAACACCCCTTCTGGGATTTAATCCTCCATCTCATTTCTCTCCCAGGTGCAATTCAGACAGGGGAAGGAATGCCTGCTGGCTCACTACTTAGACAGACCATAGGGATTTCACGTATCACATCAGGACACGGGACGCATGTCGAAGCTGCCGTCATTACTGATACAACCTCTTCAGCCACGTCAGATGAGGGCGCCGTTGTCAGCTCCTCGTCGTGGGCCTGCTCAAGCAGGGCATCTACTCCCGGGGAGGACAACATTAGTATGTCGTCTTCCTGATCAGTCTCCCGCTTGAATCCCTTTTCCATTTGGTCTGGATGTACTGAATAAACCTGCAAGACACGCAGCGTTTATTCATCGTAGCATGTTCACACTGGAGCCCGATTGTCTTAGTCTGAGGCAATCCATCCCTCCCGCGATTCACGGTGCACAAATAGTATGTGCCATTCAGAGAGAAAACAGTTGATGGACCTGCGGAGGGGATTAATCCCTCTATGATATTCTGCCGAATCGAGTCCATCTGGAAGGAACATAAAATTTGTTCCACATGAGATATATAACTCATTCCATGAAGCAATAAGTAACTGCATTACTGCATAAACACTTCTTAATTATAGGAGAAAATAAATCATCAGAAGCTGCAGGAAGAACCACACTACAATTCCTATCTGCAGGCATAGTTTTACAACAATAATCCTCACAACAAGTGTACAACAGTTATGAAATGTCTACAACATCCTAAAGACAAACTGGATAAAATAGTTACAAAATCCTGACATACCTCCAGATTCAGAGCGTCAATCAGCTCAGATTCAGGGTGAGTTTGATGAGCCATTTGTTCACCTCAAGTTACAGACTGACAGTTAAGGAGCAAGTGACACGCGGTGCAGAGAGGCCTGCACTTAAACAGGAGCAACAAGAAGGGGGGCTAATACTCCCTCTACCTTGACACCTCTCTTCCCATCTTATCTGGATCTACCAGGTCCTTTTTCCTTTCTCCTAACAGCTTTCTTCCTGTCAACTGCCACTTGTTGTTTTTACAGGCCAAAATCATACCGATTATTATACCAATGCGTAATATTTCCTGTTTGCCAGGAACTTAAACTACTGTCTTTGGTCTGAAAACACCCAAATTCGATTCTACGAGGCCACCACCTTTCTATCTTTATCACTTTGAAAGTGGTGAAGTTGTGTCCCCATTCTAAATCATCTCTAAGGCAATATTTGTAAACCCACAACTCTACTTCACCTGAAGTTTGATTTAAGATTTTCTTTTTCCTTAATATTATCTGACAAGATCGATCAAGCTCTGTGGATCCTGTGTGATCCATCAAGACTGCCATATACTCCGCCCATGGGCCGGTCTCACCACACTCCGTGTCATTCTTCTCCTCCTGCTCTGCTGCAGAAAATGATGTCACGGAGGGTGTAGCCATGATCCGGTCAAATCCATTTTCTCCACAGGGCAAGCGCAGGCAGCCAGTTTTGTTCCCTGTTACACTACAAATCTTGAATCCAATCTGTGTTGCTATCATGCAGGTGGTTATATTCTCATTAAAATCTTCTTTGGGCCATAACAGCTTAATTTTGGATACATTCCAATTCCCTACTAATTGTTGTGGTCCTCCGTGAGTTATGTTATATGTCACTGAGGACACATGATACGTTCGGAGATATACATGTACCCCATATGCAATCGCTATACTTAATCCTATGAGGCTAAATTCGAAAAGGATAAAAAAGGCCCATTTAATCCATTTTATTATCCAATTCTTTCCTTTCGGAATATTCACATTTTTCTTTTTAACTTTGGGGTCAACTCCCGCCGGAGTTGCATACCTGACCACTTTTCGTTTTCTGCTGCTTTCCCTCTTATGCTTCTGCGTAGATAACATCTGTAAGACAGAAGCATAAAAATCAGCAGGAAATGAAAGCGCCCTGCTCTAGTTAGGTAGAGTCAGATTGGAGACCAGCCTTCTACGAGACATTCTAGCGTGAGCAGTCCCATAAATCTTAGGCCAATATGCCTCTCCTCTCCGGGTGGTCACTATGTTAACAGCCGAGCTGCAAACGCGACCCGACAGGTCTATTACCTCTATCAAAGTTAACTGATAAGGCATGAACTTACGCTCCGCCCCTGGTCCCAGACTCTTCAGCTCAACCAGGTATGATGTAACACGCTTACGCATCCCTGGGGGCTCCTGAACAGACAATCCTGTATGCCAGTCCAGAGTCCCTGACAGATAAGTTCCCCATCTGTCGTCTTTATACTCTTGAGTTACCCCAATCTGTGTACCTGTTTCCCATGCATCAGCCAGCGTACCAAATTGCTGTCCTAATATCAAGCTCTTAATAGACTCAAATTTGGACCGAGCCTGAAGCTCTTCCAGTCCTTTTTCTCTGGTCTTGAGCTTGAACACAAATGGATAAGCTTCCACCCATAAATCTCTAACCGGCTTCACCAGGCTAGGATTCCTGAGCAGCTCTCCTACAAAAAACATACTTGGCTGGCTTGTCGGTAAGCAGGTAGTCAAAACACCATTCTTCGTGAAACAGCACCCATCTTTGATTTCGCCTCTGTGGGTGCATTCACAGACCTGCCAGGAGATGATGCCTGGATTATTCCTCAAGCAGGTTCCGCAAAAACATATTTTAATGGGAGCAGACAGCTCCACCGCACCTGTATGCAAGTCTGTTCCTCTCTCCAGGTGAGGGGGCTTCTGCTCCCGGAGCCCCGACCATTTAATTAGGGTGCACAGAGATTTGCATATCACGCATGTTCCCGGCCTCAAGCCTCCCCATTGCGCGTAACGATACGCATTTGCAGATTCTATGAAGCCCGGAAACATAGCCACTTTACAATCTTTAACACAATCCCCCTTCGTTAGCAAAATTAGGCCCGTAGCACCTGGGATCTTACAAGTCATTTCTTCACTAGATTTTGGCCCAGCCATGACCTTTAATCAAGTAATTAATTAAAAAAAAATTTTTTTTTTAATTTATTTATTTATTTTTTCAATTAATTACTTTTATTTTTCAGAGTTATTTTATAACTTGATGAGGGTGAACGCGCAAACCAGTGTCAGTTAAAACCACGTTCCCAGTTACGTCTTTTATTATGAAGGGACCACTTACGTTATGCTTAATGCAATCTCCTTTTCGAACCGGTCCTCTTTTGACCCAAATTCTTTCACCTTTCTGTAACACAGAGACGTGTTCCGGGTTAGTTTTTTTCTCAGTTCTTTTCAGCTTCATCCTATTAAGGATCACATTTAGTTCTGAAACTCCCTCCGGTGTATCCCATCGGGAACTCAGGTTAGTCAGGATGTGATTTTTTATCGTCCTAACTGCTCTTTCTGCTATTCCGTTAGTGTGGGACTCGTATGGGATAGAAAAAATGTGTCTTATCCCCCTTGATTCAAGCAGACAAGAAACTTTGTCATTCTTAAATTCAGGTCCTCCATCCGAACGGAGTGACTCACACGTGAGGGGCAGGTGTAGAGATAAGGCCATGCTGACCGTATTTCCTGTGACACGTTTCAGCGGTATTATCTTGCTCTGATCACCTGGTCCATTATCTTTGATTACCAAAAAGAACTTATGTCCGTTCACTCCTCTAGAGGCACATTCACCAACATCCGTGCTGAAATGCACCCCCGGCACATCACACATGATGGGCAAATGGTCATAAATCACGGGTTGAGCCCCTCCTTTTACTTTACACGACTCACACGTCGCTTTTACTCGTGCTGTTAGTTCTTTCAGCTTTGGTACAGAAATATTTTCTTTTTTGAAAATCTCACGCAACCGTAATACTCCTACGTGTCCGTAATTTTTATGCGCAAATGTCACCAGCTCTTCATCAGCTGCAGCGCTCCTGTTCTGTAAAAACGCTGTGGGTAGAAACAAAGCGCGAGCTTGTACTAATTCATCCACTTCTGCGTTTCCGATCTCATCCTCGCTTTTTCCATTTGTATGGCTATTTACATGTGTCACCTGAATCTGTAATTTTTTCTTATAACACGATACTAAAGTCCACAAGTCAGCGTGGTCCAATCTCTCTCCATCAGTTTTCTGGAAATCTTTAGCTTCCCAAAATGCTAAATGATCATCCAGCCCGTCTTTAACGTATTTAGAGTCTGTGACCAATCTTACTGATCTGAGCTTCAGCTTACACGCGTCAGCAAGCGCCATGACAACGGCCGTCAATTCTGCAGTTTGAGCGGATCCGACAGTCTGTCCAGCTTGTTGATATTTCCTGTCCTTTAGCAGTCTCACAAACCCCCACTTACAGAAGTCTGCATCTGCTGTTTTCTTAGATCCATCAGTGTAGTAAACTGCCTCTGGTTTTATAGCTTTAACAACCTCTTTCCTGTCAGGCTTAAGTTTTGTTTCTCCTTCTACGTGAATCTGCGGGTTTGCCAATATGGGGAATATTCCTGTTCTAGGATTCTCTCTTTAGGCATTGAATTAAGCTGTCCTCCCTGCGGAGTGCTTCGGTTTACATCCAAAGGTTGGTAGGGGCTGCACAGCGAGTAGCAGTGAGTTTTCACTGCCGAATCTCTAGCCATACATCCACCTCGATAAAAATCATATCCTTGGCCTAAATAAGCATGCTTAAAAGGTTGCCCCCATCCTGGTTGCAACATGACTTCTTCCCTACTTTTTGCAGCTTGAATTGCTGAAGCCGTGAAGCCATCTACAGGGTACCAGTCTGGAAAAGGATTTTCTGCTACTTCTCCTGCATAATTCTGGTCTCCCTCTGTATTAATTGCAAACTGGCCTCGTCCTGGTTCTGGAACCGGTCTAACTGGGCCTTTGTTAGGAGGTGCCTGAGGGTCATAATATTTCATCTGTACTGGACGGCTTTTCTTATTTAGTCCTCTAATGCCATAAACCATAGGATTTGTCTCATCTCCTTTTTCTGCTCTCTGGGGTTGCTGCTCTACATTTTCTCTGTTCTCACCTTGCTCATGGGCTGTAACTGGGGATAACCAACTCACTTTTTCAGGTGTTTTGCCTCCAGGGATCCGAGTGCTGCATTTTTGTTGGGATCCGCATTGTGACCTGAGCGTCCCTTTGGGTGTGCCACGCACCACCAGTTGGGAACCCTGTTCTTCCTCCGATTCAGCCTCACTCTCGCTGCTTCTGTCTCTGGCCTCAAACCAATGTTTGACTTTCTTCTCTACTCGCGGCAAGGCTGACTTATCCACTAAAATTACGACCGGGATGTCTCCTAGCCTGCTAGAGGCTTCGGAATAAATCACTAAACCTGCGCCATATGCTTCAGTTATCCGACACACCTGGGGTTTGTTATTAAGCTTAAACACTAGCCGTCGCGCTCCTAAATCCAAGGCTTCTGACACCACCCGCTCCCAAGCTTGGTGAAAAGAGATGTCGGGATTATGAGGGTCTACGTTAATTATGGAAATAGCGCTGACACGACCTTCCAGATTCCCTAATTGCTTGTCTAAGAGAGTCTAAGAGAGTAGTAATTTCTCCTGCTTCGTAATTACGATCTACCAGCGGGATCATAGAGCTTCTGCTTTCTGCCCCTAAAAGTCTCCTCAGAGAACTTAAAGAGGACGTAGTACTGGCAGAACTTTGTGGATCTTTCAGAAAGATCAACACATCTTCTTCTCGGATCTCCGCATCTATTTTCTCGCCTGATAAAATTATCACCGGTTCTTGACCTATCATAACATGATTTGGAGGAGCCGCGGGACTATGCGGTTCTAACGGGGGAAAAGGAATTGGGTTTGGAGTCCTTTCAGCCCCTGACCGTCTCTGAGTCTCGTCTTTGTCCCACGCAGCATTATGCTGTTCAGTGGGCGGTCTCTCCTCTCCTCTCATGGGCACCTGAGAAGGGGTTTGTACATGTAGAAACGGGTTCCACTGCGCCGGCCGAACCGCGTCAGGCGGGTTCGGTGGGGGTGGAGGAAATCCGCTCTCGGAACCGGGGCTCACAGGGAATTCCCCGCGGAGCGCTGGATACAAAGGGGGCGCGGTCGGAACCGATTGGACTTCATCCCAGGAGGCCGACATTTCAACTGCAGCTCGTCTCCGGTACATTTCCGCTTGGAGCTCCGTGATCCCCAGTCGGTTACATAACGCCTGTCTCATTTGAATTGCCTCATTTTTGCTTCTAGATAAGAAGTAAATTGTTCTACTATTAGCCCGTTGAACCACGAACTCCGCCATAGCAGAGTACATCGCTCCCTGATCACATCGGTACTGCCCGACTCCAAATGGAGTGAGAACTAAAGGTTCCGGTCCAGTTGGTATTTGCTCAAGCAATCCCAGAAGGATCTCATATTGCTCGCCCGTGGGGAGTTTCGCTGGATTTTCCCAACAACACCACGCTATCTGATTAAAAACAGGATCATTTTGTTGTTCTGCTAGAATCACCAAATCACCCACTAACGGAAATACATGATTATTCTTTACTTGAGTTTCAGCATTCGGACAGCGCTCCGCTGCGGCTTGAGCCGTTCCGGCCTCGTTCTGAAAGCTCCGGTTACAGGATACTGCTAAAACGCTTTGTGGTTCACCTTGAAATGTCGCTATTTCTCCGGTGACAAATCTCACATTAAGGAGAACATTTTCCGGTTTCACCGTTAAAGATCTATCTGCCATGGCTGGTTGAAAGTTTCTCTTTTTTATTATTTGTTTTATTTTTATTCGTTTTCACGTCTTATTCTTTATTCTTACTCTTTATTCCTTTTTATTTTTTGCCTAGCTTTTATCCTTGGCTTTTCTTACGTCGGAAAGCCGTGATTTCTTTATGCCTCTTTGAGTTAATCGTCCGTTCTCCCAAATTTCTTTCCTTTTCGAGAAATTGGTGCGGTTTTCACTCCAAGGTTATAAGCTTATCAGGTCCATGGTGCGTAAGCTTTTATCAGCCTAAAAGACATAGTTCTACGTCGAATAGTCCGGTATCTAATATTTGAACCTTCGCCGATTAGCCCCACGTTGCAGGCGCCATGTCGCGTGCCCGTCCCATTTACCGGTTCCTTTAAAACCCAGTTCCGTTAGAACTTATGAGACGGTGCATCCATCAGGGTTCGGGGTGTATCGACGAGTATAATTGTACTAGATCCGGGTTTGGACTACCTAATTAGAATCTTGTCTTTTATTTTAAAGGTGAAATGACTTGCACGAATAGCCAGCCCCAGAGTACTACACTTCTTTTAAACTCGTTACCTTTTGGTTAAGATACTAGAGAGAAGTCTGGAGGCAAGCCAAGCCTCTCAGCAATTGTTTGGATTATCCGGAATTAATTGCGCCTCTAACAGCTTATGTGGGAGGTTGGTAACTATAAAATGATTTATGCTAGTTGATCAGGCTATCATGAGTTTATCAATTTATTTATTAATCCAACCTTCCAGCTGATTAGAGACTTTTTCAACCTGCAATCAGAGCCAAAATAACCTCGAATATTTTGCTTTTATCGCCCTTAAGACAACTCGTTACTCGCAAGGAGGGGGAAGTTAAAACTTCCCTTATCTTAAGGTTTCTTTATATTATTCTGTTATAAACTGTAAAGTAAGTCCCGATAATTCAGAGACCGATCTTCGACATGCTTACCTCTGTGCAATTATGGTCAGGGCCCCAAACGTGAAGCTTTAGAGAAAACCTGAAAGAATCAGGATTATGTTTCTTTTTCAAAAAAGTTTATTACAAAATCAAAAATACAAAAATGGGTAAATAAAAAACAACTGCTATCCCCCACGGAGGAATTACAGGTGCTGGCCAGTAAATTAGAATATCATCAAAAGGTTGAAAATATTTCAGTAATTCCATTCAAAACGTGAAACTTGTACATTATATTCATGCAATGCACACAGACCAATGTATTTCCAATGTTCATTACATTTAAATTAGATATTCATAAGTGACAACTAATGAAAACTCCAAATTTGGTATCTCAAAAAATTAGAATATTCTGAAAAGGCTGAATATAGAAGACACCTGCTGCCACTCTAATCAGCTGATTTACTCAAAACACCTGCAAAGGCCTTTAAAAGGTCCCTCAGTCTTGTTTTGAAGGCACCACAATCATGGGGAAGACTTCTGACTTAACAGCTGTCCAAAAGACAATCATTGACACCTTGCACAAGGAGGGCAAGACACAAAAGGTGATTGCTAAAGAAGCTGGCTGTTCGCAGAGCTCTGTGTCCAAGCACATTAACAGACAGGCGAAGGGACGGAAAAAATGTGGTAGAAAAAAGTGTACAAGCTCTAGGGATAACCGCACCCTGCAGAGAATTGTGACGACAAACCCATTCAAAAATGTGGGGGAGATCCACAAAGAGTGGACTGCAGCTGGAGTCAGCGCTTCAAGAACCACCACGAGGAGACTCATGAAAGACATGGGATTCAGGTGTCGCATTCCGTGTGTCAAGCCACTCTTGAACAAGAAACAGCGCAAGAAGCGTCTCGCCTGGGCCAAGGACAAAAAGGACTGGACTGATGCTGAGTGGTCCAAAGTTATGTTTTCTGATGAAAGCAAGTTCTGCTTTTCCTTTGGAAATCAAGGACCCAGAGTCTGGAGGAAGAGCGGAGAAGCACAGAATCCACGTTGCATGAGGTCCAGTGTAAAGTTTCCACCGTCAGTGATGGTGTGGGGTGCCATGTCATCTGCCGGTGTTGGCCCACTCTGTTTCCTGAGGTCCAGGGTCAATGCAGCCGTCTACCAGGAAGTTTTAGAGCACTTCATGCTTCCTGCTGCTGACCAACTTTATGGGGATGCAGACTTCACCTTTCAACAGGACTTGGCACCTGCACACAGTGCCAAAACCACCAGCACCTGGTTCAAGGACCATGGTATCCCTGTCCTTGATTGGCCAGCAAACTCGCCTGACCTTAACCCCATAGAAAATCTATGGGGTATTGTGAAGCGGAGGATGCAATACGCTAGACCCAACAATGCAGAGGAGCTGAAGACGACTATCAGAGCAACCTGGGCTCTCATAACACCTGAGCAGTGCCACAGACTGATCGAGTCCATGCCACGCCGCATTACTGCAGTTATTGAGGCAAAAGGAGCCCCGACTAAGTATTGAGTGCTATACATGCACATTCTTTTCATGTTCATTCTTTTCAGTTGGCCAACATTAGAGAAACAAACATTTTTTCATTGGCCTTTAGAATATTCTAATTTTCTGAGATACCAGATTTGATGTTTTCATTGGTTGTCACCTATAAATATCAAAATTAAACGTAATAAACATCGGAAATACATTGGTCTGTGTGCATTGCATGAATATAATGTACAAGTTTCACGTTTTGAATGGAATTACTGAAATATTTTCAACCTTTTGATGATATTCTAATTTACTGGCCAGCACCTGTAGTTCAAAATGATTAAATAAGAGTTAGTTTACACTAGCTCTTGTCTTCTCAGAATCTCCCCAAGAACGAAGCCCTCTAGCTCTGCTTCTCTCCAAAAAACTGCCTGTCATCCCCCATCCAGCAGGACGGGGGATGACCCCTCCAAATCTGCTCTGTCTCTTCTTGTCGTCTGCCCCAGCTCTCTCTCTCTGATCTGAGCTGCATCCTTTTATATCATTTCTGAGACTGCTCTAAACAATGTAAGAGTCACAAGTCATTCTATCCTGACAGTTTAGGTCAAGGGGTCATTTACCAGATACACTTTTTTAGCTCTACATAAGACATTTGGTATCTTTTTCACTACATGCAGTATTCACATGAGGGCACAAAAGTTACATTCTGCACTCCTGGAATGAGAGCACAGGTCATAAATCTTCATGTTGGTAGCAAATTGTAGATCTTCCTCCAGCATTCCTGAGAGCTTCTGGGTCCAGTTGGACTTTCCTCACTCCATGCCAGTCCTTCTTTTCCCGCCAGAGGTGGAGTTAGGGGCGGGCCCAGGGGTGTGTCCATGGGTGGATCCAGAGAAGACAGCCTGTCTTTTGACCCTTTGCCTAGTTCTGTCCTCACCAGCAAGTCCTGAACTATTGTCCTCTTGACCCTTGTGTGACCCTTGTCTCTGACCACTGTTTCTAAGCCTTGACCGATTGCTCGGACTTGCAACATCGGCAGCGTTTGACACTGTAGACCAAAAAGCATTGCTGGATGGGTTGGTCTCTCTGACTCTGTGCTGGACTGGTTTAGCTCATACCTGGACAATACATCTTTCAGTGTACAGGTTGGGGGTTATGCCTCACCATTCCTGTCTGTGAAATGGGGTGTGCCTCAGGGCTTGGTCCCAGGGCCCATCCTATTTTCCAACTGTCTTTCACCTTTGGGTCGGATTTTTAAATGTCACAGCATCAGCTATCACATTTATGCTGATGATTGTCAGCTTTATCTGGCCATGAAAGATCAAGATGTAAGCACTTAAGTTTTTAAGTGTCTTTCTGAGGTGAAATAGTGGTTGGCGGAAACTTCTTATGCAAATGCTGCAAAGATGGAGTCAATACTTTTTGAGCCAAAAAACCTTCCACGTACATCATCCACCCCTAGTCTTCCGTGTTGTGAACTCCAGAAGTGTCACTAGCCTCGGCGTAAAAATAGATGCAGGACTTTCAATGGTACCGCAGATAAACGCAGTTGTTAAATCATGTTTTTTCCAACTGTGCCATCTCATACACCTAAAACCTGTTCTGAAATGTCCTCATTTGGAGTCGGTGATACACGCTTTTATTACTTCACGCCTGGATTATGCAAACTCACTACCCAATGGCATTCCTGTTTCAGCATTAAACCAGCAGCAGACTGTGCAAAATGCTGCAGCTAGGTTTCTAACCAACACAACTAGCCGCAGTCACATTACCCGGTCCTGGCGCATGTACTCTAGCTGCCTGTTACTTTCAGGGTGTGCTTCAAGATTCTGCTATTCACCTACAAGGCATTAAATGGCCTAGCACTCCCCTACCTGTCAAAGCTGCTTACACCCTATGTGCTGGTGCGTTTGGTGAGATCAGCTGACCACTGAACTTTCAACCTACAAACCAGTTTGGCTTTAGATTTTTCTTTTTTGTTTGATTACTTATTTTTTTACATTGACAAAACGGTCTACTGTTTAATGCTCATCCCAAACACATGATTTTGATTTCAAAAACGTACCATCTACTGTATAAAGAATAAGCAATTTTCTTCAGCTGAGTTATTTGTGGAACATTTATAGGATATATGTCAAATGTGGAGAGCTGAGCCCTCAACAATGTGTGACTCCTCAAATCTATTTTTTCCTGCTAATGCATGTGTACCAATATCTACCAATTTTACTGACACACACTGGGGTTGTCATTCCCATTTTTGCAATATTCCTTCTTTCTCTCATTTTGATCAGCATTAAATCCAGTATGACTCAACTTTAATTCTATGATATCTTTATCTACCTCAGGCCTAAAGCTTTGTCATAGCTATACATATTTGCCACTTCAATTTTTGGGTACACAATCACACACACACACACACGGAGAAAAAAAAAGTTTACAGGTGCTGGCCAGTAAATTAGAATATCATCAAAAGGTTGAAAATATTTCAGTAATTCCATTCAAAACGTGAAACTTGTACATTATATTCATGCAATGCACACAGACCAATGTATTTCCAGTGTTCATTACATTTAAATTTGATATTCATAAGTGACAACTAATGAAAACTCCAAATTTGGTATCTCAAAAAATTAGAATATTCTGAAAAGGCTGAATATAGAAGACACCTGCTGCCACTCTAATCAGCTGATTTACTCAAAACACCTGCAAAGGCCTTTAAAAGGTCCCTCAGTCTTGTTTTGAAGGCACCACAATCATGGGGAAGACTTCTGACTTAACAGCTGTCCAAAAGACAATCATTGACACCTTGCACAAGGAGGGCAAGACACAAAAGGTGATTGCTAAAGAAGCTGGCTGTTCGCAGAGCTCTGTGTCCAAGCACATTAACAGACAGGCGAAGGGACGGAAAAAATGTGGTAGAAAAAAGTGTACAAGCTCTAGGGATAACCGCACCCTGCAGAGAATTGTGACGACAAACCCATTCAAAAATGTGGGGGAGATCCACAAAGAGTGGACTGCAGCTGGAGTCAGCGCTTCAAGAACCACCACGAGGAGACTCATGAAAGACATGGGATTCAGGTGTCGCATTCCGTGTGTCAAGCCACTCTTGAACAAGAAACAGCGCAAGAAGCGTCTCGCCTGGGCCAAGGACAAAAAGGACTGGACTGATGCTGAGTGGTCCAAAGTTATGTTTTCTGATGAAAGCAAGTTCTGCATTTCCTTTGGAAATCAAGAACCCAGAGTCTGGAGGAAGAGCGGAGAAGCACAGAATCCACGTTGCATGAGGTCCAGTGTAAAGTTTCCACCGTCAGTGATGGTGTGGGGTGCCATGTCATCTGCCGGTGTTGGCCCACTCTGTTTCCTGAGGTCCAGGGTCAATGCAGCCGTCTACCAGGAAGTTTTAGAGCACTTCATGCTTCCTGCTGCTGACCAACTTTATGGGGATGCAGACTTCACCTTTCAACAGGACTTGGCACCTGCACACAGTGCCAAAACCACCAGCACCTGGTTCAAGGACCATGGTATCCCTGTCCTTGATTGGCCAGCAAACTCGCCTGACCTTAACCCCATAGAAAATCTATGGGGTATTGTGAAGCGGAGGATGCAATACGCTAGACCCAGCAATGCAGAGGAGCTGAAGACGACTATCAGAGCAACCTGGGCTCTCATAACACCTGAGCAGTGCCACAGACTGATCGAGTCCATGCCACGCCGCATTACTG
The DNA here is from genome assembly GCF_043380555.1 of Nothobranchius furzeri. Classification (NCBI taxonomy): domain Eukaryota; kingdom Metazoa; phylum Chordata; class Actinopteri; order Cyprinodontiformes; family Nothobranchiidae; genus Nothobranchius; species Nothobranchius furzeri. The sequence goes on along the minus strand of NC_091744.1, from coordinate 71,428,406 downwards.
CAGTTATTGAGGCAAAAGGAGCCCCGACTAAGTATTGAGTGCTATACATGCACATTCTTTTCATGTTCATTCTTTTCAGTTGGCCAACATTAGAGAAACAAACATTTTTTCATTGGCCTTTAGAATATTCTAATTTTCTGAGATACCAGATTTGATGTTTTCATTGGTTGTCACCTATAAATATCAAAATTAAACGTAATAAACATCGGAAATACATTGGTCTGTGTGCATTGCATGAATATAATGTACAAGTTTCACGTTTTGAATGGAATTACTGAAATATTTTCAACCTTTTGATGATATTCTAATTTACTGGCCAGCACCTGTACTTCATCTTGGTTGGATCAAAATAAAGTTCTGGACAGATTTCAGTACCACAGAGTTTCTATGCATACTCATTACTAGCAACCTATTAACAGCATCCATGAGAAAGTGAGTGTGACGATATGTGGCAACCAGCCCAGATTGGAGCCACAAAGGTATCTAAGGCAAAAAAATAAAAAAAATAAAAACAAGAAAGTCACAGCAAGTTCAACAGCATACCACAACCAAACTTGGAAGTTTGACAGATACCATTTCCTGACATCAATCAATCAATGTATCCATTCCTTTCATGTCCATCCGTAACCCAAATGCATTCCTGTGTATCTGGGGTCAGCAGAAATGTTATACACGTAACCTTGGAACCAGACGGCTCCCCAGCATGTTGAGATCCATGCTGAGGAATTCACTCCATCCTACTTTGCTGATGCAAAGTCCACGACACAACTCAGCACAAATTACTTATTTGATCTGAACACAAATGCATGGCGATTCAGTCCCATGTGAGCACTCTGAAAGGCACGAGTCAATGAGAAGCGCTGCACTGCCTGGTGGCTAGACTATTCCGGAATCAGAATCATGTAACAGCAGCTCACTGGGAGCCAATGTTGTGACGATTATCTTTGAGAAAAACAACGCTAAACCCCTCAAGCTAAAATTACAAAGTATCAGCTGAGAACTTAAAGCATGAAAGTGTTACTTTTTATTCCAAGGAAAGGATAGTAGTACATGTACAGAAGCTCCTATGAATGGTTATGATTTTCAATGGTCACTGACATTCAGCCTGAGCTGTGCTAATGTCAGAGAGACTCAGGAGAATCCAATTATACTGAACTACTCAAGGTAAATGTCACACATTATGATAAAATGATAAGAAATCTGATTTTATTAAATGCTGGCAACAAGATGAACTAAAACATCACACTTCCAGTTTGGTCTTTTGCTACTAGGGATGTGTGATATTATCAGGTAATCATTAATATCAGCTAACATGGACATTAAAATGTAATTTTGGAACATATTTGTATTGGTTTTTAATCTTTTAATGACAAAAGCTACACCACACACATATTATACACAAAACTCTGCAGCTACTTCTCCTCTCTATCAAAATCTCAAAATATGGCAGATCTGAAATAAAGTTTTTGAGATATTTTAGTTTATTGGCACAACTTGTGAAGTAGAAAGTTGCTGTAGTGACAACCTATAAAACAAAAACATGATTTTTTTTACCCAAGGTTTGCTTTTCTTAGATCTTTATGAATATTTTGTCATTGCTTCAATTTACAGAAAAAGAAAAGAAAAAGAAATACAACTGCACACTTAAAGAGAATGAGATTCAGCTGCTGTTGGAGACAAAATAAATATGACACTTTCCCTATTACAAACAAATTGAAGTAGTTGTCAATTTGAACAGAAACTATTTAAAATATAAACATGCATGATAGCAGATATGTGATATTAGAAACCTAAAATGTTTTATTTATCTATTTTTATGAGAGGGGGACACAGCATATAACAGTATATTAATATTGGAAATTAAGAGTTTGACGATTTCTGTAAAAAGCCAATATCGAGCATCTCTATTTGCTACCGATATATATATTTTTTACATATTTTTTATCTATGCAGTGCAGTAGACTCAGTCAATGCTGCATCTGGTAAATTTTATACATTATTATGAACAAACTATTTATAATATCAAATCTGGACGATTATCACTTCTAAGTCATTGATATGAAAAACACAATCACAGTTTGCCTCACATTACAAGGCTGCTTTTACTTTCAGAGACAGCAGAGACATACTCAGCCACATAAAACAATTAAAAAATTTGCACATCAGTATTATTATAATTTATTCCTCATCTTACTGAAACTTTTCCCATTCTGGGCTTCCTGAAGCAGCCACAGGCACAGAAGCTCCCTTGTCAATTCTATTTTGCACATGCATGCAGAATATATGCGCTAAATATGATCCATGCTCACTCAGCTAATCTCTATACAAAATTAAAACCAATTCTTAACTACTTAAATAGCCCATGTGTAGTTTTTACCATTAATCTCTGGAAATATCCATTCAAATGTTGTTAAAAATGAATTAAATGACACCCAGTTGTTACAAAATATAGGTGGCTTCATAACATATAACCAAAAATAAATCAGGTCTAAAATACATGGGAGCAGGTCTGAGTCTCTGGGCACCACCATCTTAGATACTATGTTTCCTTCTACGGGAGTTCATGAGGACAAAATGCATTTACTGATTTGGAACAAATGGCTACAAAACTTTCACCATTTATAAATGTTGTTTTACACAGTTACCTCTTTGCTCATTGCCAGTGATGAAAGGAAGTCTGATGTGCCATTTTGCTTTTTGACCTTAATGGGCATCCATTGGTAAGGTCTTCCTCCAATACAACGGTACTAGTTGTTTGCAATGATTTAGGTATCTACTGCCCCTATCACCACGACAATTACACACTGTCACTTTAACTAGGAAATGTATTTTAAAATGCAATTATTTTATTAACACTTAATGCCATAAAAGGGGGGTGGGGCAACAATGTATTTGAACTATATGAACAGAACCCCTCTACCCATTATTTTTTAATTGAATTGTTCAATAAGATGTTTAGACTAGTGTGCTCATGAAAAGAAAAACAGGATTGTGGTTATGATCCAATCTTTTTCTAGTATAAATCCATTAAAATCTATTTAACAATGTTTCTTCTTTCTTCAACACTAAAACCCCTGAAAGGAAATGGGGGGGGGGGGGGGGGGGGCATTATTGTTGATTACATCCTCCTTGTCTCATACAGGGTGGGTTAGGTACCGGTCCTAGTCCTTTAATCAGGCTCACCACTCAACAAAATGGTTGAAGACTGATACAAGTTTTTTTAAATAAAAATTATGAAAATCAATTAAGTTATTTCCAATACTATACGCTCATTATAACTTTGTGCATCCTTCATATCTGAAAAAGATTGAAGAAAAACATGAATTTTAGCTTGTATAAAGCTAACCAAAAAACACCAAGCAAGCTTCATACGATCCGTTAGCACATTTTCCGATAATGGTTTGGTGTGTGTGTGTGTGTAGGTGTGTGTCTGTGTGTGTAGGTGTATGTGTGTGTGTGTGTGTGTGTGTGTGTGTGTGTGTACTCACAGCCATCATAGATGTCAGTGGGGATGTGGACAGCCGTGTGGTTGTGATCTGTCAGGCGTTTATATGATGGATCCTCCTTGAAGTCTGGCCGAATCCTGTATTTTCTTCCCTCTGTCTCATTCGCATCCAGCTGAGAAAAAGAAATGGAAAAAAAAAAAAAAAGAAAATCAAGATGAATCCAGCACAGCCCAGGTTTCAGATATTACATCAAGCTTTTTGGATTTCATTTGCTGGACTACAGCCTACAATAAATAGTACGTTAGTATTTCTGACAAGACTTGATCCGTTGACGATCTGACTACTTACCCTTAAAAAAAAACCTGTCAAACATAATTACATAGAGAATTTCCCTCCCTTTATGCTGGCTTTAAAAATGAACCATTATCAACTGCTTGTTGAAAACCTTCGTGCCTCTTTTTATCGTATTATCATCACTTGGGAGGAGGAGGAGCAGACAGTGACACCTTTCATATGGAGATTAGAAACTCCTGCTGCTCCTTTGCCAATTTACATCAATGAGCCCAGCAAAGATGGGGCGATATACGGCGAAATGCAATGATGAGATATGAAAGAATTCTGGGCTTAGAGGTAGAGAGGTATTGGGAAAGAGAGAGAGAGAAAACCAAAAAAAGCAAGAGGGAGGGTGGTACAGTGTGAACGCTTGCTTCCTAATAAAGCAGCAGTGTAGCCAGCTCATACATCTCATCTGTCAATTAGAGGAGAAGCACAGCAGAGACCTCTTCACCTGTGAGAGGGTAGGAGGAAAAATGGCAGAGAGGAAGCTACATGGGAAGACAAAGCTAGAGGAAAAAGGAGGGGGGTTAATGCTGCAAAACGCTGAGGTAATGATGGAAAGAGAAGGTAAAAAAATTATGTGAATGTGGTGATGGAAGTAAAATAAGGGACAGAAGGGATGAGTCAGTGAAAAGGAAGGGAAGAGAGCAACAAGGTTGCATAGTAAAACATCATCAGTGCCCTTCATCTATTTCCATCTGCGTGTTTAAGCAAAAATAAAAGAAACACTTACGTTGTCTTTTGAATTGTAGTATGCAATCTCATCATCCTGTATACAAGATAAGAATACACACATTTCACCTATTAGATGCCTTCAGAAGTGGCATGCAGACATGTATTTGATCACAAATCTGTTGTAGGCAACATGATTAATTATTCATTTTGTGGCAATAATCGTGGTCTGTGCTTCTTTTAAGTGAAATAATGTTGGTTTTCCTACATGTGTGCTTGTGCAACAGCACATTTTGTCCTAATTAACAGAACAATAAAGTTATTCACATCTTAAAAACATATCTGAGTAGTTTTCCTGAGCACAATGCCCTCCCTCATCCCCTAATAAAACTTTCCACCATCATCACGCCTCTTGAATCTCGAGACATAATGTTTCATAACACGGTGCACAATGGGCAATAAAGCATGATTAGGCAATAAAGATGTGATTATGGCTCTATTTGGCAACAGAGCCTAGAGCTCTGTTTATGGCAGGCATCTGCAAATAGATTACATCTATTCAGACAATGAAGCCAATGCAAATCCAGGCCTCATGACTGTTTGCGTTTCTTTTTTTTTAATTTTATTACCTCGAACTCATCTTTCCACACATGTTCCATCTGGAATACTTCGGCAGCTGTGGCCAGTTTCTATGGAGAGAAATCAGACAAGGAGGTTAGATCAGAAATGGCCCTGAGTCTGTTTACTTCATTGCATCTGTCTAATTTTAGAAAACTTGTGCATCAGAATTCCTCCTGGAGACAAAGGAATGATTATAGTCTCATTTGAAAGAGGGTTAAACCACAGGGCTTCCACAGGCTTTGCAGCACGTTCTGCCCACTAAAGGCCACGAGGCAGAATGTCAGAATGAAAAGGTTGGAACATAGGAAAAAGTGCATGTGTGTGTGGGGGTGTGTGATAAAAAAAAACCCGTGTGAAACAAAGAATGAAAGGAAGGAACAAGGTTCAGCACTGAAGAAAAAATGACTGATAACCAGATAAAGTCGAGAACAAATGGATAGCCAGGTGAGATGGAGTTGATCAAATTTTATTTAGCTGAATAATAAACGGATGTAGGCATTGGTAAGTCAGCTTTTCTGCATAAATTAACTCAAATGTACACGGACAAATAGAATACAAAGTGGATGTGTAGCAGAAACACAAAAGTAAGATACAAGTTAGGGAATAAGTAAAAGGAAACTCACAAAATGCATTAAATATTAAGAATAAAAACTTTTTTGTAAATGTTTTGCATATTGCAATTTTGTTTCTATATTCATACATATTATAACAATTGCATCCAAATGCAAAATCATGACAAAGCTTTAGATGTTTTAACTCTGTAATTTAGAAAACCTGATATTTTTTCTATTGTTTATACTAAAAAGAGCTCCAATGTTAAATAACAAGGACTTTCAAATCGCCTTTCTGAGACAGGACTCCAGCGCATTTTACTCTACAGTCACTCACTCATTCACACAGGGGTGATGAGCCACATTGTAGCCACAGCTGCCCTGGGACATACTGACAGAACTGAGGCTGGTGTACACAGGCGTCACCGGTCCCTCTCACCACCAGCAGGCAAGGAGGGGGGCAGTGTCTTGCCCAATACACAACTGATAGAGCCTGGGTTCAAAACCAACAACCCAATAATTAAAGGGCAAACTCTTACAGCTTTTTTCGATTGCTAAAACGCGTTTTTCAAAACTGTACGTTTCTTTCAAAACTGCACACACAAAACCACAAACATAACACACAAATTCCTAAACCGTGGCTTCCCTTTGCAACAAAACCCTGCCATCACATATCGTAACATGTTCCCAAAATGGAACACATGTTTTCATTTGGTAATCACAGCCACATTTTCACATGACACACACGTACCATTCATTGCTTAAACACAAGTAGCCTTTGGGTGAACACTACCAAGCATGGAAAGAACACTGAAGAGCAAAACTGAAAACACAATTGTCTAAATGGAACACAATGAATTACACACTGAATGTATGACAGGGCCCACTTTTCTCTGAGACAAACATTAGACATCACACACATTTTGAGACAAAACATTTTATTTTTATGGTCAACCCCCCCACCCCCACCCAAGTATAATCATGGGGCATCATGCCGCCGGTCTCTGTCTGGCCAGAGGGCCTCATCAACATCAAAGGCGATGTCCTCCTGGTCCAAACAGCTCTGGAAGTACCGCCTCGAGTGCCTCATGAAGCCCTGACAGGCCTCAAAGGCCGTATCTCTACAAGCCTCCTCCATGGCTTGAAGCAGTGGAACCTGGCTCTCTGGATCCCTTTCGTACACCTTCCACCTCCAGGCTGAGAAAAACTCCTCAGTGGGATTGAGGAAGGGGGAATAAGGTGGAAGGTATAAAATGGAAAACAGTGGGTGGTCCTGAAACCACTCATACACCTGGGTAGCCTTGTGGAAACTTACTTTTATGCTGCGATCCCTGATTGCAAATTGCTCGCCAGACCCGAAAGTTTAGAGATTTGAATATTTGTTTGTTGTTGATTGAAGCTTTGAGAATTTATGTGGAAAGTGTGTGTAAACCTGAAAATTGTGTGTTGTGTTTTGACAGCAAGGTAATGTGAAATTGACTTCAGAGTGTAAAGGAGGAAAATCAGAGTTCTAACATGATAAGGAAATCTTAAGTAGTGATAAATTGAGTCAAGCGATTGGGAACAGAAGTAGAGGTTGTGAAAATTGTGCCTCATTTTTGCTTTTTGAGTTTTAGCAATTGAAAAAAACTGTAACCCCTGAGTCACCATTGCCCCAAATCATAGTGATTACGGCCCTGATGTGAAGCAATATTCATTCTCACATTCAGCTTAGGAACTTGGTTTATTGATACCGATACCATGCTGCAGCTATTAAATAACCAATTCAAAGTCATCTGACTTCCTTTGAACATATTTTAAATGTATCCCCAAAAATATACAAATTCTGTTAATCTGCCTCTGTAGGTCTGTGCACAGGCAAAGGAAGTTACAGCAGGAGGGCTAGGTTTGGATTAGATGCTTATGCTATGTGTAATGTAGTGTTTTTATTCCCTCCCTAAACGTGGAAGTCGGAGCGAATCCTTGTCCATGACCATGAGTCTGCTGTCGACGATGGCTCCATTCTTGATCAACAGTGTCATCTCTTTGGCCTCCAGTTCTGGGCATAGTTCCAGACCTGTCACCAGCTAAATATACAGCCCACTCCAGCCATAAACACACATACACACTCCCAGGCCAATGCAGAGCAGTGATGATAAAATTATTATGTATCATGCACACACTGGGCACAAATATAGCAAGTCTTCTGAATGAGCCCCAAATAATTTTTCTCTGATCCGAGTTCCGTCAATGACTTGACATTCATCGCTTCAAAAACAGTAGTACTTTGACCAATTTCTTGTTTTTCCATCATTTACCTTTGTGTTAAATGTCCCCTACTGTTCTACAGCATCTGTATACACACACACACACACACACACACACACACACACACACGCACACACACACACTATATGTCTCTATCAGAGGTGTGACCAAGTCACTGTTTTGTAAGTCAGAAGTCTTTCCACTCAAGTCTCGAATCAAGTCCAAGTGAAAGACAACCAAGTCCAAGTCTAGTCCAAAGTCAATGATGTGGAAGTCCAAGTCTTTAACTTTGAATTTTCAAGTCAGAATCATGTCATCTGTCCAGCTTCAACTTAATGACTATGACATTTCAGAAACAAAGCTTCTTGAAGCTTCATTTATTTGCTCAAACAAGCAGAAAGTGCAGCTGAAACAGATTCAAAACAAAGTGCTGCAGCATTTAGCAGAACGAAGAATGATTCATGATCTTTGTCCATGTCGTGTCACTTTTGTGCTAAAATATCAAATATGCTAAAGTTATCATCAGGTTAAACAGATGCAAGTCGATTCGAGTTGCAAGTCATTGGCATTCAAATCCGAGTCAAGTCGTAAGTCTTTATAGATTTTATCAAGTCAAGTCAGAAGTTATACCATAACATACCATACCACCTTTATTTATACAGCACTTTAAAAACACAGCCATACGGCCGACCAAAGTGCTAAACAGTCGCAAAATAACAGATAAAAACATAAAACAGAGTAATAAAATACAGTCAACAGATAAGAAACAAGCCAATAAAAAATAGTTATTAAAATAATAACTCGAGTCTGACTCGAGTCCAAGTCATGTGACTCAAGTCAATACCTCTAGTCTCTATATATAGTACTGGTACTTGAAATACTTTGACACTGGTTCACCAAATTGTATTAAAAGAGCCAAACAGGAAAAAACATCGTTGTAGCCTTTTTAGACTAATTCATATGTTTAGGAAACAATGTGTTAACTCCATAAGAAAAAACATTTAGTTCAACACTATACTTCACAACAGAGTGGTTCATCAGTGTGCAATTTAAGAATATTGAAGGTCTTGAAGAATAAAAACGCACTACAGAAGGACACTGATAAAAAATAAAAACTGCAGAAATCTAAATTGATTTTGTTATGATTAATGTAACATTCTGTTTTATTCCTCACTTAGCTGAAAATCTTAAATGACTAAACTGTCATGACTGTATTCTCTAAAATGGAATCTCTGGATATTTTAGGGTTTTTATATTAGCTGAAAACAATATTTGTTCTGTAACAAATGGTAAAATGTTCAAAGTAAAGGCAACATTTTGAAAATATTTAAAATCTATAACCTATCAGGAGGAAAACCTTTGGTTAAAGGGATATTTAGCAACATTTTCATTTTTTTAAGTCATTTTCTTGAGCCAGTCTGTGCTAAAATGACCCTTTAAAGCATGGCTATTCAAATCCGGGGCTTTGAGGGCCGGTATCCAGCACGTTTTGGTCTTAAACCTGCTTCAACACATCTGATTTCAATTAGAAGGTGATTAACAGGCTTCTGTAGAGCCGGATGAGGTTCTGCAGAGGTTACTCAACTAAATAGTGTGTTGGACCAGAAAAACCACTAAGACGTGCTGGATACCAGCCCTCGAGGCCTATAATTGAATAGCCCTGCTTTACAGGGTTAACAAAAGGCTACCCAGCTCCATATGGCCAGAATATTCTACTTGCAACCAAAAAATGGAATTGATATGCAGGAAATGTGCTGGAAGCAGACTGCAGCACCAGGTATGTTTTAGATCAGTGGTTCCTAACCTGGGGGTCCCGACCCCCACAAGGGGGCGCTAAAGCCTCTCAGTGGATCGCCAGGACCTCTCCACTTTAAGGGGTTAAAACTTCATTACTTTTTTATAGCCTACATTTTGCTCACATTTTTTTCATGAGTGAAAAGTTTACTGATATTAAGACAGGAAATAATTAGTACAGAAAAAGTAACACAGGTTTAAGAACATTTTGCTCAGCTCACTGTTTTATTTTCAAGGGTCAAAAGTTCATTAAAGATAGGACTGGTTGATTAATCACAGCCTTTACAGTAAATAATCTAGTATAAACAGTAATATACACATTTAAGTACATTTTGCTCAGTGTATTTTTATGTGTCAAATGTTTATTGAAATGAATGATTGATTTATCAGTGTTTACAAGAAACAATGTGTTCAGATTGAAAAGAAATACAAACTGTCAAGCACATTATGCTCTGTTTGGTTTTGTTAATGACTTTGTTCTGTACTGGAGCCTACTATTACTGTTATCTATTGAATCAAAGCATATTAAAATGTGCTTGAACAATTTTATCATTTCTTAATACTGTTTGTACTGGAAGAGAGAATGAGAGGGGGGTCGTCAGAAATTTTACTGGAAAAAAAGGGGTCCCTTGGGAAAAAGGTTGGGAAGCACTGTTTTAGATCATGAACACAGCTGATGTGTTTAATTTAGTGATGAATCACTCCTGTTGAGCATAAGTAAGGCTGGGTAAGCATTTCAGCTTTTAGATTAAAGTGTTAAAACAGGCAAACGCACAGCAAGGAGATATTTTTGGCTTTTGATACTACAAATTGACATTAGGGGGCGTTAAAAGCAAGCCAAGACTGCCTAGTTTCCCTTTAAAAAGGTTATAACAAACAGACGAGCCACACTACAAAGAGCAAGAAAACAAGAAACTGAGTTGAGTAATTCTGTTTAAATCTGCATTGCCTACCTTAACCAAAATAATTCTATTTTAAAGATGAGCAGGTCCATTTTAGAGCTATGTAAAATAACAACCATGCAGCGCCACATTCAGATGATGTGACTTTGCCAGGTGATCCTAAACCCAAACATGTCTTCAGAAGACATTCAGTTTGACACAAGTTAAAGTACAGGCAGAGGCACAATACAAAACAGTCTCCTGACACATTATTGATGTCAGTGATGTAAAAAGATGAAACGATGAGTAAACTCAGCAGCTGCTCAGTGCCTGACACATTGGTTTTACACAATTTGTGAAAAAAATTGAAAAATATAGGAAAACAATACAAAAATAACTTTTACATCCATACATTGTATAAGAATATGCAAATGCACACACACGTACACATGCTTCTCAAGAGAGTAGACTGACAGGTTTGTTAAAAATTCATGACAGAGCTTTGATGAGGCTCCTCTCCCCTCTGGGAGATGTGGGGGAGGGTTTAGGATGAGTGTGCGTAGAGGTACCTAACTACCCTCCTTTTTTCTGTATCCTGACATATGCACATAGATATTATCAAGCTGCAAAAAAAAAAAGAAAAACGATCTCTACAATAATCAGGCAGCCCGTAAACTCCTAACTTCCAATTTGATAAGTGACAGTCTCTCTGATCTAGAATAGTTCATTACAGAAAAACTGCAAGTTGGTGCTTTTGCCAGTTGATTAAAAGTTGGATGAAACAAATTCAGAACTCCAGTGTTTTACTTGATAGGAGTGTATAACAGTCTCAGTAGATTGTTTGATCTAACTGCTCATTAGTCTTCTTTTTACTTTTTGTGGAAGCTCTGTTCAATAATGAGTCCACTACTTTGGTTTATGACCCTGGAGACCTGAAAACAGCCATTGTGACCTGAAGGTTGCATGTATACAAGGACGCTGGGCTCTAGGTCTATGACTAGGATGGCTGAGTAGTTTAGGAAATGAGGTGGAAGAGAGGTAAACAAATCTTTAGAGGTCCTTCACTCATTTTTTATACAATTGCAGTCATCTATAGTAGGAATGAATGCTTTTTAAGTCCTATCCTGGAGAAAAAAGCTCTGGTGGTGAGAATAGATAATTCAACCAGAGGAAAACATAGCTTCAGGTGGCAGGATTTTGAGTCTTATCCTGACATTTGGACATTGCGCCTTAGATTGGCTAAAAGCAACGTGACTCTACCACTGACTCTGTTGAAATGTTGATGTTTTATCTCCTGAAAAACACAAGCCTGAAGGAGTTCTGCTGTGTGGTGGAGTTGCTAATGCTAACAGTTAGCTTCTACTTGTCGAGATGTTCTCTTTTGTTTCCTGGATGCAAAAAAAAAAACTGTCTTCATCCCCGTCACACTAGATTTCTTTCATGCTGCTGATGACAAATTTAAAAGAAGTTGCATCAATTCAATTCAGTTCAATTCAAAAATACTTTATTAATCCCAGAGGGAAATTGATTGCTGTAGTAGCTCAGAATAATAATAATAATCAAGTCATCAAAGAGTTATTGTATATTACAAAGGCTGTTGGCAGGAAGGATCTCCAGTAGCGGTCAGTGTTGCAGCGAAACTGAAAAAGCCTCTGACTGAAGACACTCTTCTGTTGTCGGACAGTCTTGTGAAGAGAATGCTCAGGGTTGTCCATCATTTTCTTGATTCTCTGGAGAATCCTTCTTTGCATTATCTTCTCCAGCAGTTCCACAGTCGTCCCCAGAACAAAACCAGCCTTTTTTATTAGGCTGTTGAGCCTTTTCAGGTCCCTGCTTCTGATGCTACTACCCCAACAGATGATGGAGAGATTACACTCTCAACAACAGACTTGTAGAAGATCTGCAGCATCTTGCTACAGACATTGAAGGACCTAAGCGTCCTCAAGAAGTGCAGTCTGTGGTGTCCCTTCATGTAAACAGCTTCGCTGTTCTTTCTCCAGTCCAGTCTGTTGTCCAGGTGAACTCCAAGGTATTTGTATTCCTCAACCACCTCCACTTCTTCTCCCATGATGGAAACAGTGTTTGACTCCACCCTGTTTCTTCTGAAGTCTAACATCATCTCCTTTGTTTTGTTCACATTCAAGGTCAGATGATTGTTTCCACACCATACCACAAAGCGCTCCACCAGCTCTCTGTACTCAGCGTCCTGTCCATCTCTGATACACCCGACAACTGCAGAGTCATCTGAGTATTTCTGTAGATGACAGGTCTCTGATTTGTACTGGAAGTCTGGGGTGTACATGGTGAAAAGGAATGGTGAGAGTACAGTCCCCTGTAGTACTCCAATGTTACTGATCACCTGGTTTGATGTGCAGTTCTTCAGCCTCACAAACTGTGGTCTGTTTGTCAGGTAGTCTTTAATCCAGGCGATAGTTGAGGCCCCACCTGTGTCTTCTGGAGTTTCTGGCAAAGTACATCGGGCTATATTGTGTTAAATGCAATGGAGAAATCAAAGAACATGACCCTCACAGTGCTACCTGCTTTGTCCAGATGACAGTGGATTGGTTGAAGCAGCTGGATGATGGCATCTTCAACTCCAACTCAATGGTGACAAGCAAACTGCAGCGGGTCCTGATATGTTCTGGTTTGCTTATTTAGGTGGACCAACAGGAGTCTCTCCAGGACCTTCATGATGTGGGATGTCAGGGCAACGGGTCTGTAGTCGTCATTGACTGATGGGCGAGTTTTCTTTGGAACTGGAGCAAGGCAGGATGTTTTCCACAGGACTGGGACCTTCTCCTGGGCCAGGCTGAGGTTGAAGAGGTGCTGCATAATCCCACAGAGCTGCTCTGCACAGGCATTCAGTACTCTGGGGCTGACACCATCTGGACCTGCAGCCTTGTTCCTGTTCAGTCTATCCAGCTGCCTCTTCACCTGACTTCTAGAGACAGATGGGGGGGGGGGGGGGGGGGGGGGGTAAATGGGGTAGCAGCATCTCCTGACTTGGTTGAAGACAGATTTATAGAACCAGAAGAGTCCATGACTGCATTGGAGGACACAAGAACTGGTGTGTGACAGGAAAATGTTGGATGAGAGGAGGATGGGATGTCTGATTGGCTGGGGACAGGCGAGGAGGATGCTGGGTTTGTTCCTGAACTGAACCTATTGAAGAGCTTGTTCAGTTCATTGGCTGTGTCTAGGCTGCCATTTGTGCAATCCTTCCTCTGCTTGAAGCCAGTGAGCTTCATCTCTGACCAGACATCTCTGATATTGTTCCTCTGTAGTTTGTTCTCCAGCTTCTTCTTGTATGCTTCCTTGCTGTCTCTGATCTTGATCTTCAGTTGCTTCTGTATACTCCTCAATAATTCCCTGTCGCCCTCCTTGAAGGCTCTTTTTTTTTCTCATTTAGCAGATTCTTCGGTTCACTGGTGATCCAGGGTTTGTTATTAGCGAAGCTTCTCACTGTTCTAGTGGGTATTATATTGTCCACACAGAAGTTTATATAGTCAGTGACACATCCAGTCATGGCATTGATGTCCTCTTCATTTCCTTGGCAGAGAGTCATCCAATCTGTGGACTCAAAACAACTCTGCAGGGCTTCTTCAGCGTCCTGTGACCATTTTCTCACAGTTCCTCTTGTCACAGGTTGCCTCTGAACAAGTGGTTTGTATTCTGAGCAGAGAAAAACAAGATTGTGATCTGATTGTCCCAGAGGAGGTCTTGTTTTGGACATGTATGCATTCTTTACATTTGCATAACACAAATTCAATGTCTTGTTTTCTCTGGTGGAGCAGCTGACAAACTGTTGAAATGTTGGAAGTGTAGCAGAGAGCGAGGCATGATTAAAATCACCAGATATAACCACAAATGCATTGGGGTGCTGGGTTTGTAGCTTAGCGACAACGGAACTGATGGCATCACATGCATTTTCAGCAATGGCTGAAGGTGGAATATAAATGGTTGCCAAGACAACACTGGTGAACTCTCTTGGCAAATAATATGGGCAACAACTTACTGCCAAGAGTTCAACATCTGGGCTGCAGAGATGACATTTCACTGAAACATGACCTGGATGGCGCCATCTGTTGTTGACAAGCACTGCCACTCCACCTCCTTTTTCCCGCTCCTCTTCAGATCTCTGTCTGCTCGTACAGTCAGGAATCCTGGCAGAGAGACGCTGGAATCGGGGATATGGTCCTGAAGCCACGGCCTCACTGAAACACATAACACTACACTGCCGATACTCTGGCTGAGTCCTTGAAAGGGCTTGGAGCTCATCCATCTTGTTGGCCAGTATCTCACATTGACCATTATGATCAATGGAAGAGATGGTTTGAATTTCCTCTTTCTCCGTCTCCGTTTTGCTCCCGGTCTGCACCCACGCTTCTTGCGTTTTAGCTCATTTGGGATTTGTGGCTTCAGTTGAGGTATTATTTCAGCCTTCCCAATGTTAATCAGCTGCTACCGATTGTAAACCAGTTTGTTGCCATGGTTACACATCATAAAAAATGCTCAAAGTGAAAAAAGTGAAAACATAGCAGTAAAAATCCTCCAACCTTCACAGCACCAGAGACAGAAAAGTAAAATGCCCAAAAAAATACTGTTTGTCTTGAGAAACTGGAACAAAAAATGTCCAAGAAAAGGCAAAACTTACATATTGTCATGATCCGCCCCATCCTCCCTGACTGTGTCTCTCCTGCCCTGATTTGCCTAATTGTTCTCACCTGTCCCTGATTACTCTGCCCATGTGTTCCTGATTCCCTTGTGTAATTATACCTCCCTCCTTGTTGCTGTCTTTTGTCGGTTCATTGTCGCTTGTGCATGTTCGTTCGTCCTGTTGCTCCCGTTCTACAAATAAACATCTTTTTATTTTTTACATCCGTCTGTCTGATCTTCTGCCTCCTGGAACCCACCACCACACATGGTCTGCCACCTCCACCCACAGAACATGACACATATAGTCAACAGAGCTACTCCAAAATGCAGCCACCCAGAGCAGCGCAGTTCCAGAACTCGAAATCCAGACTAATCACAAGTTATCTGCATCTGTCAATGGACAGTTAAAAACGTTGGTATGTTTCCGTCATCCCGTGTTGGCCTGCTGCAGAGACCTTGCGTTGACGAGTCACAACGTTGCATGTCGCTGTACTGCTGCAGACCCCTCGTGATTCAAGTTGGCGTCTCAGGACTGCCAGCAGACATATGGGACAAGCAGGAGCATATTGTTGAATCAAACCAGCCAGATATCAAAGGACCATACCTGTCAGTGTCTTTAAGACGAGTAGCAGAATTTTAAAGCTAATTCTACTTGCAATTGGGAGCCAATGAAGGGAGGCCAAGATGGGAGTAATATGGTCTCTCTCTTCCTGGTTCCAGTCAGCAGTCTCACAGCAGAATTCTGAACTGTTTTAAATCCTGAGATTGCAGCCTGACTGATACCTGCCTACAGTGGACTGTAATAACCCCATCTTGACATTTTGAAGGCATGAATAACAGTTTTCCAGTTGGGCATGCAAGACCGGTTTGATCTTAGCTAGTTGGCGTAAGTGGAAGAAATGAGAACTAACTGTCCCATTTACCTGGTTGTCAACCAACAGGCAGTCCATTAGAAGTTGGATGGAACCTGACATGCAGCGTCGCACCAGAAAGTAATCTTGGCAGTCATCCACATACAGATGTAACTTGATGTGATGTTTGCGAAAGAGCACACCTAATAACAGAAGGTAGAGGGAAAATGGCAGTGGGGGCAAAGTGGATCCTTGAGGCATCCCCCAGGGAAGATCATCCCTGCCTGATGACTAGTTGTCTATCATGAGGCCAAAGTTCATCCCTGTGAGATGAGACCTCATCCATTTCAGGGCTAAACCTGTAATGCCCACCCATTGCTCAAGCCAATTGAGCAGAGTGTCAGGATCCACGGTCTCAAATGCTGCAATAAATAAAGAAATAAATAACTAAATTTTAATTTAAGGAAGGAAAATTAAAACTATAGATTAACTGATCAGTCAATACAATGGTCAATAAAATGATCTATAGAATATAATTAATAGAAGTCCCATTGATGCACAGATGCATTGTTTGCTGTTACGTGCAAAAAGATGAATAAAATGCTGCCACCAAAGGTTCCACCCGAGGTTGGCCTGAGCGAAGCCCCACACAGAGGCATCTCTGCCTGACTTTCACCAGTCTTACTGTCATGCTGCCAGGGCAGCCCACCAAGCATTTAGTGAGAAAGCAGAGCACAGCTTAAAGGATAGACAGGGAAGATGAGACAAGCTCTGCTAAAGCTTACAGAGTATCTCAGACTGTCTCTCTCTCTCTCTGTGTGTGTGTGTGTGTGTGTGTGTGTGTGTGTGTGTGTGTGTGTGTGTGTGTGTGTGTGTGTGTGTGTGTGTGTGTGTGTGTGTGTGTGTGTGTGAGAGAGAGTCTGAAGGCTTCACACGCCTAAAATCAATGATCAATTTGGAGCACACATCCCCACTCCCACAGACAACAAAGCCACACTCAGAAAGGTCTAAAGATTATTAACACCCACACTCAGCTGTATCCTTTTCTCCCTCGTGTCTATGAATGACCTTATGCCGCATGATTCTGAATACTAGCTTTCAATTTGAAACAAGACCAGTTTCAAAGGGAGGACAAGAGGGTAAAAATGGGGGAGGTATTGTTAGAGGAAATACAACGAAAGAGAAGAAGCAGCCCTGACAATGTCTGATCACGGTATTCAAATCAAGCTCGTTAAACTGCAGCTTGTGAAAATAAACATTAGAATGATGAAAAGCGATGGCATGGGTAGAGCGTGGAAGCTTTGCTCCAACAGTCTAACAAAAGTCTGCTCTTTAATAACTAATGAATAACTAGCCTATGTGTGCTGGAGGAAATACTCTGTAAGAGGAATCAGGAGATGGGTTGCAGGCAAGAAAAAGTGTTAAATAAAAAAGGAGGCAACAGATTAATGAGGGAAATGCAGGATCAGAAGAACAGGAAGTGTAAAATGGTAATACAAAAAAAGGTGGATGAAGGCAGTGTCAAATGGAAAACCTATGAGGTTCAGCTGGCAAAAATGAAGCATATCTAAGATATTTTAGCATTAGAAATGAAAGCAATATGGAATAGATGCAGTGATCCAAAGAAAAGCAGGTGTGATGAATAAAGAGAGCAAAGGTTTATGTAACTGGAGTTGTGAGAACCCATGGGAGATCCTCGCCTCTCCATGGCTTCTCTCTGAGGCCAGCAAACTCTCTGCAGGGAACAGTAAATCTACAGCTGCTCCCCATCTCCTTCACTTTGACTCTTTACTAATGCATGTCAGGGATGTGCATCTGTTGCTCTCAATTCCACAACCTTTTTTACCTGGATCAGATGTCAAAGGAAATCTCTGTTTGCAACACTGAAGCAGGAAGATAAATGGTTTTATTACGCCAAATTTAAGATTTTCAGGGAAAGAGGTAAATGGATTGAAACTAATCAGTTTTTAAATAATTTACAGTTTCTTTGAGATTTGTAAAAATAAAGGGTTAAGAAAATATCACATCCCTCAGGAAAAAAAATACATTTTTCTGATTTGCTGTTGTTCGTACGCATCGGGCTGTTGTGTTTGTAGCATGGCAACAATTGAGCTGATGACGCTGCATGCGGAGTTGGCAACATGTCCCAAAATAGCACAGGTGAGCACTCTGCTGTCTATAATGTTTTGTCTATGTAACGTAACAAAACAGTCTAATGTCCAAAGAACTTCTCTTTCACAACATTTCCAGGAATAAACCATCTGCTGTTAACAAACAATTCAATACCTCCTTTACTTTTCCCACTCTGACTGCAGCCTCTTGTCTGGTTATAAATTGTAAATACTGTTCAGAGAAAATGTTTGATTTTGCCAAAGCTGCTAAGACACTTCTTCATAAAACCCAATTCAGTGCCTATCCTGATCTCCAAAATTCTCTTTATTTAGTGATGCTTCTGTAACTTCTTATATATACCGTATTTTCCGGAGTATAAGGCCTAGTCCACACGTAGCCGGGTTTTTTTTTAAACAAATATCCGCCCCTCCAAAAACTTGCATCCACACCACCTCGTTTTACAAAAAAACTCTGTCCACACGTACCCAGATAAATACGTTGTTAAGGACATGCCAGAACTGTAGGCGGCAGTACTTCCCCTGTTCTTAACCTCGTCCTTCGTCTGTGGTCTTCCGCAAGGAGCAGTAATTCCGCTTGCAAAAACAAACAAGCAAAAAGCGCTTGGACAATTGATAAAGCAAGCACAGCTCTGAGGGCACCCATGCTGTCGGCTACTGTAAACACAGGTCGCACACGTGATGTCAGCATTTTTTTGTCGCGGAAAGAGACGTTGCGGACCTTAAAACTCCGGTTTTGTCTGTCCACACGCAGACACCCAAAACGGAGAAAACGCAGATCTTCACTTTGGCCGGAGTTTTTAAAAAGATCCGTTTTCGTGTGAAAAACTCCGTTTTCGTGTGGATGACAGGCCAAAACATAGAAAAATATTTACGTTTTGGCAGATCCCCGGCTACGTGTGAAGAGGGCCTCAGTTCGCTCTGGAGTATAAGTCGCACCAGCCATAAAATGTATAATGAAGAAAAATAAACATATATAAGTCGCACTGGACTACAAGTTGCATTTTGGGGGGAAATTTTATTATTTTTCTTACAAAATCTGAGAACAAGCATTTCACATTGCAAGACAAGTACCGGTAACAATAATAGAATAAACAATCAGGGCGCAGCAGCACGCCACGGTCTCCAGCAGAGGATGGTGGTGTTTAAAACCCTCCCAGCAGGCGGAGAGAGCTCATTCCTGGGCCGGAGCTGGCCCTCAGCACCCCGCCACAAGCTGCAACAGGAGATGGCGGTGTTTACAACCCTCCCAGCGGGGCAGAGAAGCTGAAATCTGGACCAGAACCGGCCCGCAGCAGCACGCAATGGTCTCCAGCAGGTGATGGCGGGGCAGGGGAGCTCATTCCTGGTCTGGACCGGCCTGCAGCAGCGCGGTATACATAATTTGGTATATAAGTCACTTTGGTATATAAGTCGCAGGACCAGTGAGACTATGAAAAAAAGTGAAACTTATAGTCTGGAAAATACGGTATATATATATATATATATATATATATATATATATATATATATATATATATATATATATAAACCATCCATGGCATGGTTTAGAAGTTATATCTTAGGCCTTACGCAAACGGTGAGAACTGAGGGTTTCCAATCTGCTCCTCTACCTCTATCTATGGGCATTCCTCAAAGGTCGATACTGGTCCCTCAAAATCTATATTAATTACATTGTTCATGCTGTTGACAGTTCTTGTATACATTTATATGCAGATGACAGCATTTTATGTGCATGCAATTCTTCCTTGAACACAGCTTTGTCCTTGCAGCACAACTTTAATTGCCTTCGACATGCCTTCTCCAACCTTCTTCTTCATTTAAACACAAGTAACACAAAGTTCATGATCTTCAAACGTTACTTACCGCAATAAACTTTCCACCCTAGTATTGTTTCCCTGGATGGTACAGAACTATAACGTGTCAGTTCTTATAAGTACCTGGGTATCTGGCTTGATCGCACACTTTCATTTGACATTCACAATAATTCATTACTTTCTAAAGTCTAGTCAAGAATTGGGTTTCTATACTGCACCAGGTCATCTTTTACTGATTCTGCAAAGCAAACCTTGGTCAAAATGACAATCCTTCCCATCTTAGATTACGGTGACATCATTTATAGGACTGCTTCCAAAAAAGGTCTTCATAAACTCAATGTCATCTATCACTCAGCAATCTGTTTCATCACTGGTGTCCTTTTCACTACTCACCAATGGGATCTGTACTCACTTGTTAACTGGCAATCACTCCATTCCTGGAGAATGTTACAAGCTCCCACCGGAGAAGGCATTCTACCATTTTCTGATTCAAGACCATGGTCTCAGATTTAGAGGAGCTGATTTTCATCACAGCTGCTTCACACCCGGCTGAAAGACGAAGATCACATTCTGATGAAGCCAGCAGGACCACATCATCTGCAAAAAGCAGAGACATGATCCTCAGGCCACCAAAGCAGATGCCCTCAACACCTTGGCTGTGTCTACAAATCCTGTCCATAAAAGTTTTGAACAGAATCAGTGGCAAAGCGCAGCCTTGGCTGAGTTCAACTCTCACTGGGAATGAGCTTGACTTACTTCCGGCAATGCGGAAGCTCTGACACCGGTAATGCAGTGACTAGGGCTGTCGCGGTTGAGGAATTCCCCCTGCGGTGATTCAGGGTGGCTTAATATTGCGGTGTGCGATATTATTGCAGCCCTTTTTTATTGCAGTACTATCTAAACATAATGTTTACACATTTAAAAAAGGTTAAAAATTGCCGTGCCTTCTTTTATAACACTTTACTGAATGCAGATCAAAGGGCAGTAACAACACAGATCGCAGTAAAGTTTGTTTCTCCGACAGTCGGAGTCCGACTGAACTTAAAAACAACAAAATTCAGGAGAAGGTTAAACTTTTAAATGCAAATTTGGCTGCAGCATCTAACAAATAAGAAACAATTCCCCATTTTGTTTAGTTGTTTAAAATCAAGCATAAAAAATTACATGTACCGGGCGCGCGCGCGCCGGGGGGCGGGCGCACTATCATTTCACTTTCACACACATGGATGACGGTGATTTATAGCTCGGTCACATCCTTGTTACCCACAAGGAAAACCAGCATGTTAACTATATACGGTTTGAGAGAGGATCTGAGAGGGGAGGCAACATTTCCAGCAACACTGAAAACCCTCTCGGATGGTGCGCTCGTTGCACTAACGCACACGTACTTGCGTGCGACTGGCGAGCAAAGGGAATCTCTCCCGATTGTTGCTCCACCATGTCAGGGGGGTTTCTTTAGGGTCGATGCATTCCTCCTGCAGGTAGCGAGTGAGCTCCAGCTCGGCTCAAGCTCTCTTCGGGACGGCTGCAGAAGCAGTGCTTGTCCGGGACTTCAGCAGGTCTCCGAGCATTTATTTATTTATTTTTTTGCCGCTGGTGGCAGCTCTGTCTCGGCCAAGGACTCTGGCTGCGCAGCAGCTGACGTACTGAAAACCAAAGTGCTCCCAAAGGAGCGAAGTAACGTTTCGTTTTGATACCAGTGCAGCCATCCTTCTCAACATGCATCATTGAGTTGAATCAAGTTCAGTAATCGCGGTGGCCCATGATGCAGCGCGGTGGGCTTCTTCATATTGCGATATTTCATTTTTGCGGTTACCGCGACAGCCCTAGCAGTGACCTAACAGCCCGAATCAGGGGACCTGGTACCCCATATTCCCGGAGTAGCCCCAACAGGGCCTCCCTAGGGACATGATCAAACACCTTCTCCAAATCCACAAAACACATGTAGAATGGTTGGGCGAACTCCCATGCATCCTCCAGGGCCCCCCTAAGGGTATAGAGCTGGTCCAGTGTTCCATGACCAGGACGAAAACCACATTGTTCCTCCTAAATCCGAGGTTCGACAGTCCGATGTACCCTCCTCTCCAGAACTCCTGGATAGCTCTTACCAGGGAGGCTCAGGAGTGTGATTCCCTTGTAGTTGGAACACACTCTAAAGTATGTAAAAAAAAAAAGTAACAAATTAAATGCAAAACTAATAAAATTGTGAACTTCATGAATTAGGCACAGCGAAACAGTTTTTAAAACCTGATTTTTTGATTGATCCTCTAAACCTTTCAGCTGTTAATCCGTCCTTAATTAACAACATTATTGAATCAAGTTCAGCAGGAAAATACTACATCATGCAGGATATTGGTCTACAATGATGAGGATTGGAAATCAGTACTATGGGACAAGCATGAAAAAAGGAGACTATGCCATATCTTGTTTTTACTAAAGTCCGGACTGGATAGATGGATTGATGTGAAATTTGACTGAGTGCAGCAAAAATGTTCTCACCTAGAAAATAACAATGAAATATATTTTTAGGCAAACCAAGCAAATATTTGTCTGCATCATAGATATTTCATTTTACTTAGATGTGAGTTTTTGCAGTGTAGACACTTGCACCTGACCTACCATAAGTCTAGTTAGAATTCCCCATCTGCTCCTCTCCCTGCAATTCCCTCCATCTTTCTGTCATCACTCATAAACACTAATGCAAGCACAAAGACGGAGACACATGCCGGCACCTCTTGTCTGCCTAATTTGATCTGTGCACAGCAGAGATGGGAGGTTGGGCAACATCTGCTCTAGAGACTGGCATATCTCTGATCTTATCATAGCCTCTGCTCATTACTGTGCACACACATACACACACACACACACACACACACACACACACACACACACACACGCACGCACGCATGCACGCACGCACGCACACACACACACACACACACACACACACACATACCTAAACAGTGTCACATCATGTGCTCAATATATAAAAGCTGTGACAATAAACAAGACATTAGTAAACTATGGTCAAACACACCTGAGGCTGAAAGACTGACTCAAATGCAGAGATAACACATGAAACACTTTGCACACACTTCCAGATAAATGGAACTGAATAAATTAACCATGTTGTTACGGGGTCTGGACGTTTACTAATATATTGTAAGCAGGGTTCAAATTACAGAGAAGCCCAGCTCCCCCTAACGGATTACGGACTCCCCGGAAGCCCTCAACTGAAGCACCCAAGTAAGCCTGAAAAATGATCCAGTAACACTGGATCACTGGACTGGGAATCTTGTTAAAGTTGAGGGGTGCATGAATTCCACTCGATATCCGCAGATTCTGGGGACCAATGTCCAGCAATCAGTGGCAAAGCTGAAGCTGCACCAGGGCTGGATCTTTCAAGACAATGACCCTAAACACTGCAAAACATTTTCTAAGGCATTCATGCAGAGGAACAAGTAGAACGTTCTGGAACGGCCATCTCAGTCCCCATACCTGAATATTATGGAAAATCTCTAAGTTACAGAGAGCTGGCCACGCTTGGAAGCCATCAATCTGAATGAAATAGAAATGTTTTGTTAGGAAGAATGGTCCAAAATACCTTCAACCAGAATCCAGACTCTAAGTGGAAGCTATAGGAAGTGTTTAGAGGCTGTTATTTCTGCAAAAGGAGGACCTACTACACATTGAGTTCATTTATTTTTGTGGTGCCCAAATTTACGCAGCTGCCTAATTTTGTTTAAATAATTGTTGCACACTTTCTATAAATCCTATAAACTTTGTTTTATTTCTCATTTATCACTGTGTGTCTCCTATATGACATTTAACAGATTTTTTAATCATAATAACCAATGATGTATACAGGAAAATCACAAAGACTATTTAAAAGCTTTAGTTGACAATTATTGTTTTTTTAATAATTATTTTTAGAGCATTTAATATGCAGATGTTTTTCAGGAATGTAAATATCATTTAAAGCTTCTTTCCGGCGTATTTCTCTTATCCAATGCCACCATCTAGTGGCTGACAAGATGGCGACTTCACGTTTCTGTTTATAAATGTGTAATGGGCTGTAATGGGCTGCATGGTGGCGCAGTTGTTAGCACTGTTGCCTCACAGTACGAAGGTTGCAGGTTCGAAACTCGGCTGCGGCCTTTCTGCATGGAGTTGCGTGTTCTCCCCATGCATGTGTGGGTTTCTTCGGGGTACTCCGGTTTCCCCCACAGATCACAGCATGCCCTATAGGTTATAAATTGTAAGTCGCTTTGGATAAAAGTGTCTGCCAAATAAATAAACATAAACATAAATGTGCTTTTGTAGTGGGCAAACAGAGCTAAAACACGTTGTTTTATGAGTATTATTCTCATGTCATGTTGTGTTTTCATATATTTATATTTTAGAGACTTACTTGTCTGTGAAAAGTTCATCACTTCTACATCAGCCAAGGTATTCCTTAAATTTGAAGCGCAAAAGCGATATTCTAACGCTATTGGTTAGTTCTGGTCGGTGCTCAGTTTCCTACTGCACGGAGCTCTGCGGGGCAGGGGGCCTGCGTAGCAAAAAAAAATAATAATTATGGCGTATTGCTTACATTATATCACAGTACATGATGAGAAAATCACTTTTACGGATTTCTGACAAATCATACATCATTTCTGAAAGGGGAAAACTCCAGAAAGCAGCTTTAAGTAAAATTCTGCCGCAGCACCAGTGTGCTGCCAAACTGCCTGGATGGTCTCCTTCTCTACCTTGAGTGAAGAGAACCAGGTGGAGCAAATCTTCAAGGTCATTTGGGTGAGCCAGGTACCTATAGAGTAACGGACCTGCCCCTTTGTCTTGGTTTGGAACACCATGCAAGCTGAGACAACAGCAAATGTCAAAGCTCTAAACTGATTGTACAAAATCAAGACCTCTACAAGCTTGTGAAATACAGCCGGTATCGGTACAGGATCGGCTCGGGGTCCAGCACCCACTGATAACGTCACATTACAGCAAATCTGCTCGGCTTTCACACATAAGTTTTGGAAAGACATCAGCAGGTTTGTTAATATATTCTTGTTTGTTAACACCTAAATGTTTTCTTTATAATTGCAATTTGTTAAACACCATATTATCTTTGTTTTGTAAAGAATGTGAAACAGCATAAAACCAACATCGGACTGACAAAAAGACAACAGTTCTTATATGTGAAGCCATATCTCTTTGTATTAATGTGGAGTTTGTCTGTATATTTCCTTAGTTGTTATCTAAATACATTCAAAATATTGCTTGGTGTCTTTCAATAAAGTTCTTATATTTTATTTTGCCTCATTTCATCAACATCAAGAGCTGTTGAGGGTCATCGTTTATCATTTGCTTATATTTTACATTCCCTTTGGAAATTCAAACATATTTTCTCCAAAAAGTGTTGATTTTTGGACTACAGGACTACAACAGCTAAGACCATGACCACAAATTTGTTCTGACCAATCAAAATCATAACGTGATAACATAACTTCCGTAAGTTTCATGTTTAGCCAATCAACTACTTTGATGTGTGAGAGAGAGAGAGAGAGAGAGAGAGAGAGAGAGAGAGAGAGAGAGAGAGAGAGAGAGAGAGAGAGAGAGAGAGAGAGAGAGAGAGAGAGAGAGAGAGAGAGAGAGAGAGAGAGAGAGAGAGAGAGAGAGAGAGAGAGAGAGAGAGAGAGAGAGAGAGAGAGAGAGAGAGAGAGAGAGAGAGAGAGAGAGAGAGAGAGAGAGAGAGAGAGAGAGAGAGAGAGAGAGAGAGAGAGAGAGAGAGAGAGAGAGAGAGAGAGAGAGAGAGAGAGAGAGAGAGAGAGAGAGAGAGAGAGAGAGATCAGCTGCATTTCAAGGGAGACCACTGAGTCCACTGATGTCAGGCTCAGGGGGAGAGAGTCCCAGAGTCTGGGGGCCAACCACAGCAGCAAATGATCTGTCACCTTTGGTCTTCAGCCTGGTGCGCTGCAAAACCAGTAGGCTTTGGTCACTGGACCTCAGGGACCTGCTGGGGTGTAGGGACTGTGAAGATCACCAATGTATGATTGTGCTTGTCCATGTAAGGCCCTTAAAACCAGAACCAGGATCTTAAAAGGATCGTATGCTGTCATTAACCCAGTAAAAGGCCATTTTAGCACCTACTGGTTCAAGAAAATTATTTAAAAATGGGAAAAAGTTCAACAGTATCCCTTCAATTACACCATTCCCACTGAGATCCTTGTCTTTGCCCTGTGGTCTTTCTTAAGACATCATACATTGTTATTTAATTTTTTATCTGTTTAGCATTTTGCTGAGGTTTTTGCATGTGAAACTACAAAAGTCTATCACAATTATGTTTATGGAACAAATGAAAAACATAGAAAGGTGAGTAAAACATTTTTTGGGGGTAGAAAACATTTCAAAGGCAGTCTGCAGTTGATCACAGACCTGTTTTAACTGCTTGAAAAACTCACTGCGAGAGACCGACTGCTTGATGTTATTTTAAGTATACTATAGGCAGGAAATTGGGAAGTGGGGAAAAAATACAATTAAATTAAAAGATAGCTGTTGGAACAGAAGAAATGTAACACCGGAGTGCTAAATCGAAGGACAAATGTCTAGTGTGGAGGATCTGGTTCACTAGTGTGGTCAAGAAAGGGTAAAACACATTTCTCCAGTAATAAATGACTGGATTCTCTTGTAACTTCTCACTCATAGCATAAGAAAGAAGAGACTGTGAGAGGCTTGAGAAGGCTCATTTATGATTCTGTCTTCTCTGCAGATGCACCTCTGGCTGTGGATGTCCAGCAGAGATCACAGAAACACACCAATTATCCTCTTCTCTCTTCTCACAGTTCTCTCCAGTTTCAGTCTCTCATCTGCCCTGCTGAGTCCAAACCAAAAAGTGATGCAGCAAATGAGGTCTCCATTCAGTTAAGTGTTGTTATGTCTGAAGTGTTGGTAGTTAGCCCTCTCTAATTTACAGATTTTATTTTGTCATTTTGATGAAGGATTCTACAGTATTTGAAAATTGTAATTCATTGCTATTTTACCCACTGTTGGCTTCCAAAATTATCTCGGCTCAAAAGTTATAGAATTTTTTTAATGATTGATGAGCTGATGGTCTCCGAGCTACAAAATGCAAACGTTCTTTTTGTCAACCCTATCTCTGTCATAATTTTAAATGACAATTATTTATATTCATAAATATCTTAGCAGTATTATTCAACATTGCCTGAGCATCCAGGAGTCAGTATTAATGCTTAAATCCACATATGGCAGGACAAATGGTCTCAGATAAGCCAGTGGTCATTGCAGTAAGAAAATGTCTCAGGAGAATAAACTGGACTCAGTACACGCCCCTGAGGTGTTCCTGCTTTTGTTATTTATGTCCTTTTGCTGCTGATACTATCTTACTTCTCTACATTATTAAGTGTTGGAAACATCAGCAATAGTCCACATCTAGAAGCTGCAGTTTATTTATAAATTCATTAATTCTCTGTCTGTTTTCCATAGTTGTGTTGACAAATCATTCATTCCTCAAATACTTTTCTGAACTGCTTGGGGTGCACAATGGGAAGGTCATCAGTCCATCACAAGACAATTAAAAAGACAATTACAGCAATTTGAGTAATGGTAGAAAGTCAACAAATAAATGTTTCATTTGTTTGAGGAGGAGGACTACTACTACAAGGACTACTACAATGACTACTACGACTATTACTACTACTACTACTACTGCGACTACTACTACGATGACTACTACAACGACTACCACTACTACTACTACTACTACGGCGACTACTACTACTACTACTACTACTACGACTACGACTACGACTACTACTAATACAACTACTACTACTACTGGAAAGACAGCCAAAAACTAGATCTAGGTGACTGAAGGTGAGTTGTAACCAGTTTGGGGGGGGGGGGGGGTGTAGGTGGCCAGAAGGGCAAAACTGTAATAGTATAAACCAATAACTAATTGAAATTCAGTACTGTGAGTAGGTAGGAAGGCTAACCAGGAGTTATAAGTGTATGAGGCATTGAGTAGATGACAAAAGAGATTAGCGACGTATTACTAAGTAACCATACTAAGAAACCATTGTTTAAACTAAAAGGGTACAATAAACCATCTCAGCGGCCTAGTGGTAGAGTGTCCGCTCAGGGACTGGGAGATCGGGGTTTGATTCCCGGTCGGGTCATTCTGAAGTCTTTAACAATGGGACCCAATGTCTCCCTGCTTGACACTCAGCTTTAAGGGTTTGGATTAGGGGGTTAAACCAAAAAGTTCCCGAGCGCAGCCACTGTTGCAGCACACCGCTCCCCTCCATGGGGAAGGGTCAAATGGGGAGATGAATATCACCAGTGTACGATGATGACTATAAGACTTTAACTTTAAGCAACAAGACATTAAATAACGTCTACTATGTCTACCACACCTCTCCCATTGTACCCTAAAGGCTTGTTTTACATGAAAAGATCCAGCCTTGTCACCATATTATCATGTTAAAAAGATTAATGGTATAAAACTAATTTCATTACATTACATTTCCTTCACGTATATATATATATATATATATATATATATATATATATAGATAGATATAGAGATAGATATAGAGATAGAGATAGAGATAGAGATAGATAGATAGATAGATAGATAGATAGATAGATAGATAGATAGATAGATATAGATAGATATAGATAGATAGATAGATATAGATAGATAGATAGATATAGCGATAGATAGATAGATAGATAGATAGATAGATAGATAGATAGATAGATAGTTATAGATATAGATAGATAGATAGATATAGATAGATATATAGATATACATATATACCGTAAATCCTCTAATTTTAGCCTGTATTTAATTAACTGCCGGGTATCGTATTTTGGCCGGTATCGGAGTCGGCGAAGGTGAATAATGGCTGTTTTTTTTATTGTGGCCGGGTGGAATGTGGTAACAAGCAAGTACGGGGGGCGGTTGTGTCATCCGTCTCACTTTTGATTTGCCAGTGACAGACCATGAGGGTAACTTTAACCGTGCAAAGATGAAGAGGAGGCGAAAATTTGATGTCAAGTTCAAAGAGAACGTGCTGATTATGCTGCAGAACACTCTGGGGAGCAGTAGCAGGGGTTGTATGAACTAGTCACTAGTCGACTTCACCGCTCTATAGTGACTTTTTATGCCTGCCATCGACTAGTCACTGTCACATGATAATGACCGGCAAGATGCAGTCCTGTCAGCAGGTGACAAGCTCCTACGTGTCGGGAGGCAACGCGCTGTGCCAGAGCGTCGGCACTGACACCCGCCGTAAAACGGACATTTAACCAAATTGTGAAATTTACCCTCTTGCAATTTAACATTCCCCTCACCCCATCCTAACCTTAACCAGCTTGCGCATGCAAAGCTCTGATCGTTGACGCGCTCCAGACATCTGCGTCCTGAGCACGGCCACAGTAACAAGATCCAATTAGGTGTCGCCACTTCAAAAACTAATTTAACACGCGATCGTTCATTTCGGCTCATTTCCTTTTATGTGTTTTGTTATTTTATTCTTTTATTTGTGCCTGATGTATTTCTCTGCTGTGGATAGGGGCGCATCACCTGTTTTGTTCTTGGTGACGCACCTAACTGATGAGGCCGGCGAGCACTCCGCTGTTTTTGCGGTCGGTAGATCTTTTAGAACTGCAGTTCAAAGGTAACTCATAAGGTGAATATATAAGAACCCAGGTAGCAGTTTTTCTTTAGGATTGAGAGGAGATGCAGGAAGATAATAAACAGGCAGGAAAGAAAAATAGTCAAATAAAAACAAGTTAGTTTTTGTACCTGCTGGTTGCAACAAACAGACACCACTGAAGGTAATCAGAAGTGAGGAACAGAAACTGAAATAATTATTTCAATGTTTGGAGCAGCAGGAACACTGAGAGGCTGCAGGCACATCAGTG
Organism: Nothobranchius furzeri; assembly: GCF_043380555.1. Lineage (NCBI taxonomy): Eukaryota > Metazoa > Chordata > Actinopteri > Cyprinodontiformes > Nothobranchiidae > Nothobranchius > Nothobranchius furzeri. Next base: position 71,398,466 of record NC_091744.1, on the reverse strand, counting down.
AGTTTGCGGCCGCTGCGCAGGGGGAGGGGGGAGAGGGCTGAAGCAGAAACTACCGTTGTTAAAAGAAATGTGTTTAACTTTGAAAATGTGGGCGCAATTTTAATTGTCAAAAACTCCAGCGCACCATTAGTTCATTTTGCTCAAATAGATATTGAGGCCTGCCTCTAATTCTGGTCCTCCTTCCAATAAAGGCCTGGAGCTTGATGAGCTTGAGTCAAATACAGACCCGGGCCTGTATTAGAGGATTTATGGTATTTTATATAAGATGTCGCAAGAGTTGTAATCTTTATGAGTGATTGATCTCATGTTCTAAAGGGAGACTTTAAAATATGTTGATAATGTTCCTCTGACAAAAACCTCAACACATAATCCCAAACAGCCATGAGTAGGATGATTTACCAATTATTTGCACAGCAGGGATGCTGTTATCTACATATGTTCCATTGGGTCCAAATATTTGTGTGAGTGTGTGGTTGTTCCCTGTGGCTCTCAGGCCCTAGTTTAAATTGTAACACCTTTGATAAAATGGTCGCTCTCAATATTGCACAGCCAAGTACTCATTAATAATGCATGCCACATTCTGTCACAGTCTTATTTATGGAAGTGTGAGTCTACACAGGTAGCCAAACGCTTATTTTCACTCACTTGTAGCTAAGTAATCACTGGCCCATAGATGGTCAACGGCGATGGATTTCAAAGAAAGAGAGACCAAGTAGAAAAAGACAAAAAAATAAATAAATAAAAAAGGCAAAGGGAGTATAAAATAAAAAAAATAAAGAGAAGAAAGGAAATGAAGTGGAAGTGTCTCAAGTTCCCTAGACTATGTCCAATTATACTGGCATTGCAAGTCCTCCCAGACCTCATTTTAAAGGCGCTGGACACTAAAGAAATTCCCAGCTGTAACGATCATTCCCTTCTGCTATTGTGTAGATCAGCTTTAAACTTTGTGTTCAGCAAAAACAAAAAAATAACAATATTGATGACAAAAAACACAACTAAAATCTTCAAGGAAAATGTACTAATATCATCTTAGGGGATTTTGCTATTTTTTATTATTATTATTTTTGGACAGTCAGCAAATCTCAAACAAAAGAGCCACATGGGAAAACTATATTTACAGGAACTCAAACACTTAGTTTGCTTTTCTTTATGGTGTTTTGCTTCTACTATCATGTGCAACACACTTCCTTCACTGTACCATCCATCTATCCATCCTCAGATCCACCACATTCATGCACAGTTGTCCATTCTGCCTAACTTTTGTTGATCCATTTATCTTGTCATCCACATGGTGGATAATTCAATATCAGGGTGCCTTGAGGTTACTTGTAAGGGAGGATAAAGCAGAATGGTTGTAAATAAAGCAACGTGATCAATGTCTTGGGGTTAGATTTACTGCCATGCTGATACCTCCATTCATCAGCCTGCCCCATAAATGTTTTACACCTAAAAGCTCACGAAAAATAAATAAATAAATAAAATAAAAAATACACAGAAAACTGTGTTTTACAGCTATGATCTCTTCTATAACTTAAGCGTTAGAGGTGGTTTACATTTGGTTGCTCATTTTATGGCACCAGCACATGGAAAATATGATAAAAACACCAGAGACTTAGCTTAATATACACAAGGCAGAGTCTTGGCAGAGGATGTGTTTATGGATGTTCATAAATACTCCTGTTCCATTACTAATGAGACAACAATGACGAGGCCTTATGAAGACAAAGTAAGATGTGCTGCAAAGAAATGTCTAAAAACAGTTCAAACTCTTAATAAAGATGTTGATCACTGACCTACTTCTGAGTGCCAAAAGAGGGGGAAGGGTGGGAGAAAATAAGGAGCTCCCCACAGTCATGGCTTTTATTATAATATTCCTGAATGTAGACTAGAATTTGAGTCCCTTGTTTTAAGTTAATCAGTTAATACACTTGACCAGTTTAGCCCATGTGAAAAATAGTAACAGACTAAAGTGTTTAATTTGAGCATAACTTTACCAGAAACAAGACTTGGCTGTGTGTGCCAAGCCCCCATAATTTGATTCTGGACATGAAGCAAACAAGGAAGTGGCAAAAATTGCAGTTCCACCCTCATCCGCTAGGGGCTGGTGTCAGAAGTGTGCAAATCCTCATTGACTCCCATGTTAAAAATGCAGAAATAAACATGTTTACAGTCTGGTTACAAACACATATTTTAGGTTTAATAGCTCTCGTTTACCATCCATTGTGAATAAGCTGATACAAAAGGCCAGGGCTCCCGGTCACAGTGGTCTGGCTCTGCTTGTAATTTAACAGTCCCAGTCAATATTAGATCTTCACAGGTGACCAGCATGACTACAGTCTCGCACAGGAGCCACTTGGTCGTGCGAGCGGGCTACCCCGCTCCATGGAGCCCTTCTTAGCTTTTTGGGTAAGCTAAGTTAGCTGCATTGGTAACATTTGTTCCAACCCTGTTCTAAAGTAACAGCCCCACCCTCAGCTCCACCAATTTTTCCATTTTTGGATTTTCTGGGCATCACTCAGTCACTAAATCAGTGGTGGGAACCTCCCACGTTTGGCTTCAACTTGCCTCCGGCGGAGCAATGGGTGAGCTATGTCCATATTTTAATATGTTGATGGTGAGTGCATGTACGTAAATGTGTCAGTGTGCATGTATCACTGGACAACTCTTTTGTGTTTAGGTATTGTCAACAATTCTGTTGCCAGTAACTCAACACTCAAAAATTGTCAGCGCCGCCCTTGTCAATTATGCCATTGTGCCACATCACCCCTCCTTGATTTTATTTATTTTGTCTTCTGGAACAGAGGACATAAATCTCTTTTAGGCATCAGCAACCTTGTGGGGAGAAGGCGGAGCCTATCTTTGCTGGCAATCTGCACAAAGTTGGGTTACACCATTAACAGGGTCAGCAAAAAGATACAAACACACAACAAGAAATTCAAACACTTAAACGCTTAGCTTCTGCTAGTCGGGGCATGCTCTGCTCTCTCCTGGATGCTAAAATAACTGCCTTCCCGTTGAGTGCTAACATGTGAGCCCATGAACATTTAGTTACAGTGTCGATCTGTCACGCTTTTCTGAATTGAATGCTTTTCCATCTATTTTCTATCTGGACTTTCTTTCTGAACTTGGAGTGACTGATCTTTTTAAAACCATAAGTCAAAAATGGTTTCTCAGTGAACTTGCTCTTTAAAATGTGTGTAGTATGAATCCAGATGCATGCTGTACCTTGTTAAAACCAGTTCTATCAAAACATACGTTTATTTTCCATCAGCAGGTGTGCATTAGTGTAGTAGAGTTAAAGATATGAATTATGTGGATGTACTGGCTTCATCCCAACCCACTGTATTATACTTTGCTGTATCACCACCAAGATATTTCCTCCAAAGCACTTCCAGGATGCAGCTTCTAACTACTCCTGCTTAAAGACTGTTGCTACCATAGTACTAATTCTACTGGATAGAGGCAGAGAACCTTCAAATGTGTTGCGTTTATGGGAGGAGCATTTAAACCAGCGCAGTGAAAGCGCATGGTAAATTTGCAGCTCCCAGCTGTTTAATGTGTTAATATCAACAGTCATATTTGTTCAAGCCACACAGATGCCATACAGGATATGCTATTTTAAAACTAGCTTCACAAAAACCAGTATTGATTGTTTTGTTTTAACAACACATATCATCTTTGAACATAAGTTAGTTTATAGAAACGAAGTTAATGTAAAAAGATTTTACACAAGCTTTATTAATCACCATGCCACTACTTCTAATGTTCTGAACACCAAGTGTACACAAACCAATGGAAAACTCGTATCCATCATTGCTCTTGTTAATAGAGTGTGTCAACATCTACATAAAACAAGACAAACTTGCAAACTGACAGCTGGTTCTGCTGAATGCTGTGAGTCTTACCTCCAGGGCAGCAGACCTCTTCCGCAGCAGCTGTTCTATGTTCCTGGCCGCTCTGGCCACCAGCTTATCTGCATCATTTTGCTCCACAGTGTAGAGGTGCTGGTTTCTCAGGAAAATCTAGATAAACAGATAACATTGTAATGCATGGGAATCCTGTCATCATTGTAGTTTTACTTCGCTGTCCCTTTGTAGGGTAATTAACTTTTATTGATCACTTGTGTATGCGTTAAGGCTTCACTTGCAGTCTAAACCAGAAACCTACAAAAAGGTCAAAGTGTAAAAATAAACAGAAGGAAAACAAGTTGCAAAAATAGTTTGAAACCGATTGTGTTCATTACTTTTATGGACAGTATTTCCAGATGCAGCCAAGGTGGAGAGGGTATTCGTTTTGGTTGCCTGATGATTGTGTCTCTGCTTTTTGCAGATGGTCCTGTTGGCTTCATCAGAACATGATTTCTGGCTTTTGCTGGAGCGATTCGCAGCCGAGTGTGAAGCAGCTCCTCTAAATTTGAGACCATGGTCTTCAATCAGAAAAGAGTACTTTCTCCAGGTTAGGGACGACATCATGCCTCAAGTGGAGGAGTTTAAGTATCTTGTGAGGGAACGATGGAGCACAAGATCGACAGGCGGATTGGTGCTGCGTCTGCAGTGATGCAGGTGTCGTACTGGTCTGTTGTGGTGAAAAAAAGTTGAGCCGGGAGGCGGAGCTCTCAATGTGATTCATACCAGTTGATCTACATTCCCACCCTCACCTATGGTCATGAGCTTTGGGTAATGCAAAGCAACCAAAAAAATGAGATTGTGGATACAAGCGGTTGAAATTAGTTTTCTTAGAGATGGGGCTCGGTGATCTGGGAATGGATCGAAATAAATCTGCTGCTCCTCCACATTGAGAGAAGCCAGTTTGCTCAGGCATCTAGGATGCCTCCCTGGTGAGGTTCTCCGGTCACATCCAACCAGGAGGTGATCTAATGGATAAGTAGGACATGCTTGAGGACTATGTTTCTTGGCTGGCCAGGGAACGCCTTGGGATTCTCACGGAAGAGCTGGCCCAAGTGGCTGGGGAGAGGGAAGTCTGGGCCTCTCTGCTTAGGCTGCTGCCACTGTGACCCGACCTTGGGTAAGTGGAAGAGGATGGATGGATGGATGGATGGAAGTTTAAAAAAAAATTAAGATAAATTATTTTGAGATATTGTCAGTTTCTAGTATTGACAAAATATATTCATTTGAGAGTAGTTTCAAAAAGTTGTTCAGGGCATTTGTACCTGGGTGAGACTCCTTCCAGCTGTGGCCATGTCTGCCAGGGTGACGAGCTCTTTCTGCATCTGATCAACCCATTCTTTGATCCTGTGGGACAAAGCCATAAACACTATCAATCTTGTGACTGAAGTGATAGCAGTTTAGATGAGACATCTTGGGCTTTTCAAAGCACAATTAAACTGTCAATCACATCTTCTTGCATCCATCACAAACACAAACATGCAGTCACATATCATGAAAACAAATGTGCATTGTGCTTGACCTTTCTGACGTGAATGACTCGGAACAAACAAAGCCATTTTGGAAAGCATGTCACTTGGTCGCCAACCAGTATGATTTCTTTCAGAGTTCAAACACAAAGTCAACCCATCAGGTAAGTGTCAGCCATCATGTAGGGGGCAGTTATGTGAAGAGACAGGCAATACGTGGGAGGGTGCCAGGATCAGCATCTATCTTTATATCGAAGACCTGAGTCTTGGCTTCAGCCTCCTGATGTCATGGAGGTTCAAACTGAGGGACCCAATGAATCACTAAATATCAAGTCATGAGACATTATGACCACATGAGAAAATATTCTTTTTAAATACCTAATGACCTTTGCACTTACTCATCTGCAATCCTTCCAATTCATAAAGAAATGTTTATTCCCTGATGTATACACACTGGAGGATAAACACTTGAAGATGTATATTCAATATGGAAAACTATCTCCGCTGCTGTGCTAATGCACATATGTATTTGAGAAAGTATTTAAAAGAGTAACTGGCACACAAATCTGCTAACAGGGGGGATAAAAGAGAAAGGGGTCTAAAAGACCAGCTAAAACAAGTAGAAGTACACAAGAGACACAAAATATACAGTGACTGAGGAAAGTTCAGAGTAAGTACACACAAGGAGAAAGATGAGACCGTTTGCGGGAGAGCTATTACCAGAGGGAGAAACACACTGGGAAACACTTAGAAGGAAAAAATAAGTCAGAATATGAATATTGGTGTTTGCTGTTCCAGTTTTTGACTTCTTGCATAGAAAGTTTAAATGCTGGGTTCATTTGGGACAAATAGAAAATTCTATTGTAAGAATATGATGGTATTTAAAATCCTTGGAATTATTGTGATGCATGCAATACTATACAGTATGTGTTGCACGTTACAAACCATTCCTCTTTGATGTGGACAGCCATAGTTGGGACATAAGCATTACATATGACAATAAAACCCTGCAGAAATCCACAACAGCTTTTCATTAGAGGGAAAATTTAAGCATCCAGGGAAAATTGAAGCATCCAGGAAGGGTCAGTTTTCATCTACAGTTTGACCTTTTCAGTGACCGGTCATCTACAGACATGAATCTGCCTCTCTGCATCTCTTAATCTTCCAAGCTGCAAGATTCGCCACTGCGTGTTTACACTCTGATTGTCATGTTCTGTGTCCCTTTGTTCCCCAGCCCCTCCGGTTCCCACTCCAGGTTCTCCTTTTGTGTTTCATAGCGCCCTCATGTGTCCTTTGTCTGCGTCTCATTTATGTGTCTCTTTGTGTTCCCCATTTGTCCCCTGGTCTTCAGCCTTCCAAATATATCTCTCAGGTCCTGTGTTCCTTTAGTCTTCTCCAGTCACCCCTCCGCAGCCAGTCAACCCTCTGCAGTGTTTATAGTTTCAGCTTTTCATTTTATTAGTCTCTTTTATATGTTTTGTCCCACCAGTCTTTGTAGTTCTCCTTCCCTTTAGAATATTAGTTATGTGGTTGCTTTTCTTGTTTTTAGGATTTTCTTAGGTCATGTGAGTTCCCTCCCTGATTAAGTATTGCTTTCACCTGGTCCTCTCCCCACACACCTGCAGCTCATCTGCCTCCCATCATGCCCCAATTTATTTAAGCCCCGTCTTGTCTGAGTGTCCTGTCGGTCCATTGTCGTTGTCAGTGTTGTTTTGTCTGTTGCGTGTGTTCTCCTGATCTTGCTCATGAAAGAGCTTCCGTTTTGCCTTTTTTGCCAGCATTTGCCTTTGGATTTATGCCCAGCCCCCTAAAATAAAAAGATTTTTACTTCATACCCACTTCTGCCTCGTGTCATCCTGGGTTACTGCATTTTGGGTCCAAACCATCCTCTCAACGTGAAACTGATTGCCAACATCAGGTTCCTTTCTCAAGGTTCCTCTCTGCCAAGCTGCGGCCTTATCTATCCGCTTGCTTCACAGGACAAAAGATGAACTTTTACAACTCATAAGTTAGATAATCATTAAATAATTCAATGAAGTTGAAATGAATTTTAACCCTTTGATGCATGAATTATGAAATCTTCGACCATGGTTTTTTAAACCTTTTTTTTCATTCATCTTTAGGTGTGAATGAAACAAATTTCATATTTACATATTTTTGTAACATTTGATTTACACATAGTTTATTACACGTCCACCTCAGTGGACAGCGTGCATTCTGAACATGAAATATGTTGGCTTGACTTACTGAAGTCCAAATGGAGGGGCTCAAATGCAATTAAGTCTTCAACAGCTGTGCTTAATAGCAAAAATAAATAAATTACAATTTTGAGTACCTGTCCACTGTAGTGACCATTATGCATCAAAGGGTTAATTTTACAATGAAACATTTTGATGTTATGATCAGTAATGTTTGGTTTAACAAGTGAATCATTATCTACACTCATACATAATGTTCATAAGATAGAGTTAAACTACTTTCATGCACATAGAGATGTTCTTACCCACAAATCAGAGAGCCTTCTGTCATGGTCTGGGTTTTTTTCTCCTGCCATTTGCTATGTGGTTTTGAGTCTCCTTTTGCAGGAGGTGGGCGTGTCTGGAGGTTAGGGTTATGCCAGTACAATAAATCTGAGACATTATGTGGTAAAACAACTACCAGAAGTAGACAACAGCAGAGAAATATGATGTTTTCCAACTAAATATCACTTTGGTCATAGGTAATAACATCTATTGTCTGACTTACTGATTACTGAAGCACATTGATCCTACAGCATAGTTGTCATCCATAACTTCAGTGACATGCACTCAACAAAGTCAAACAAGAACTCTCAAATGCATTTTCTTTTCTCATGATAAAATATCAAACTACTGTATATTTCTTGTTCAAACGTAACAATGTTTCATGAAAGCTGTAAAATGAAGCTCACTTTTACCTTTAATAACATACACGGTAAGGTTGGCTTATGTGAGTGTTAGAAAAACACTAATTCAGAAAAGTGATATAAAGTCATGAAGTTTGTATAGATGAGCTGAGGTCGCAACTTTTTTTCCTGTTTTATTTTTTTATTTTTTTGCTCTGGTTGCTGAGCTTTGATTACTGCAGCCTGTGGCACAATACTGGATAATTAAACACACATTCACACTCAGGCACACACATACACACACACATCGAAAAAAACAACTGGGTCAGACATTGCCCTACATTGCTTTACAGAGACAGGAAGAGCAAATGACTGTGAACACAATGTGAGGCAGAGACACAATGCAAGACAGAGAGGCAGATGTTGTGCTACAATCACTTGAAACTTGAGGGAGTAATGAGCAGGCCCACAGCACACACCTCAGTGGGCGTCTGTGTTAAACTACACTCTAATTACGCATCATTACAGAGATAAAGACAGAGGCTGTCCAGTTCACACAGTAAAATGGAATGAGGCATGAAAACACCAACTGGAATACACCAAAACAACATCCGGTGCTCTGCTATACACTAACGCCTAGGAGTACGGTGACCAGATGTCACGCTTTGTCCGGGACAACCCCGAAATTTCATTACTTTTCCAACATCCAGCAAATTGGGACTCTCCCACATTATTGAACATCTCCTGCTACGAGTTTAAATCTTACATAAACTGTGTGGAGAAAACTGTGGCTGTCAATCAAACTAGGAGGCGTGACTTTAACACAGGTCCCAACTAGCATCTACCTGAACTATTAAAATGATAGGAAATGTGAAGAAAATGCTGTAACAGTAAAGACTTGTGGTTAAAGCTAGTCAGGGTGACTCTGAAAAAGTCATTGTGATTTTCCTCAGAGTTGGTTTTCGTGTTACAGCCAGGACTCTGATATGAAACGGTGCCGAAAATCCGAGTCACAAAAATAGGTTTGTTTAAAAGCAGGTTTCCCAGAGAGGTTCATGCTAAAACCCAAAAGAGGTTTTAAGACAGACTAGGGTTATTTAGTTTTAGATACAAGCTAAATCCTTTTAAAGCACGTTAACGAAATGCTGAGAGAATTGAAGCTTTTAAGACCTATTCTCAGAATTTTGAGAAAAAAAGTCAGAATGCTAAGATTAGATCAGTTTTTCGGAGATTTAAGTCAGTGATGTTTTTATTTCCTCTTCCCTAAATATTTACGATAAACTCTGAAATTTTGCTTAAAGCTGCATTTATTTATTGTAGTTTTTAAAAGGAGGGAACTGTTTTAAAATAATTTAAATGAATTTTAAAATTATTTTGGCAGAATATATTCAAAGCCATCATAGAAGTTGCAAAGAGCTTGAGTTAAGCTGTAGTAACTGGAGAAGAAATGGTATGAAACGTGAACTAGGCAGTTTGGGCTTGCTTTTACCACCCCCTAGTGTTTGTTGGTAGAACCGAAAGCAAAATCTATCACCTTGCAGTGAGTTCGTCTTTTTAACACCGTCATTCAATTCCATTGAATTTAAGTTTATTTATATAGAGCCAAATGTCAACAAGTCATCTCAAGGCACTTCACACAGTAAACATTCCAATACAGGTCAGTTCATTAAGCCAAGCAGTAAAAAGTTTCCTATGTAAGGAATCCAGCAAATTGCATCGAGCCACTAGCTAGAGTCAATTTCTTTACAGCAATCATCATACCAAGCAAGCATTTAGCGAAAACTCCCTTTTAACAGGAAGAAACCTCCAGAGGATCCTGGCATCCAGCCATCCGCCACGACTCACTGGGTATCGAGAAGACAGAGCAGACACACGCACACACCAACTCCAACCCACACACACGTTAGAAGCAGTGTTCAAGCTGATGGCCCCCTCCATGAGGGCACCACAGCTCAGCAGAACATCATTGTAGATTCTTCTGGGAAGAAAAACACTTAGAGAAAAAATAAAGTTAACAGCTCAAATAGCAGGAAATAATACAGTTGAAGAGCAAATTGTAGAAAAAAGTGATAGAGTGTGGAAAGAGGTCAGTAAACAGTCTAAGCCTATAGCAGCATAACTACTTAGATAACTCTGGATAACCTAGCCTTTTAGATGGAGGCATGTTGGAGGCAGGGTAAGAGAGAGCTGTCTTTACTGACTGTATTCTCCACCTCCCTTTACTCCCCCAATTGTCCAGATGTGGGCTAACATCAGATTTTAACCTTAGGCCCTATCAAAGAAAAATGTTTTAAGCCTAGTCTTAAAAATAGACAAGGTGTCTGCCTCACGGACTAAAGCTGGGAGTTGGTCCCACAAGAGAGGAGCCTGATAGCCAAAAGATCTGCCTCGCATCCTATTTTTAGATATTCTGGGAACCACCAGTAAACCGGCTGTCTAAGAGCAAAGTGCTCGGTTAGGAACATATGGAACAATCAGGTCATTGATGTATGATGGAGCTTGATTATTAAGCGCTTTATATGTGACAAGGACAATCTTAAAATCTATTCTGAATTTAACAGGCAGCCAATGTAGGGAAGCTAAAACTGGAGAGATATGATCTCTCTTTTGAATTCTAATCAGATCTCTGGCTGCAGCACGTTGGACGAGCTGAAGACTTTTAACTGCATTCTGTGGACTTCCTGAGAGTAATGAATTACAGTAATCCAGTCTTGATGTAATAAATGCATTAACTAGTTTTTCAGCATCACTCCTAGAAAAGATGCTTCTAATCTTAGCAATATTCCGAAGGTGGAAAAAGAAAATCATGCAGACCTATTTAACGTGGGTTTTGAATGACATGTCCTGGTCACAGATAACACCAAGGTTCAATACTTTTATCTCGGAGACTAATTTAATGCCGTTCAGGTCAGGTGATTGACTAAGCAATTTCTTTTTCAGAATTTCTGGTCCAAAGATGTGAATTTCAGTCTTGACTTGATTTAAAAGCAGAAAGTTTAGAGTCATCCATTTTTTTTATGTTTTCAAGACAAGCCTGTAATCTACCTAACCAATTAGGTTAATCAGGGTTAATGGATAAATATAACTGAGTATCGTCAGCATAACAGTGGAAGTTTATCCCATGCTGTCTAATTATTTTACAAATTGAAAGCACATATATAGTAAAAAATAATCGGTCTAAGCACTGAACCCTGTGTTACTCCACAAGTAACACTGGAGTACGAAGAAGATTTTTAATGTACATTTACAAAATGAAATTTATCACACAGGTAGGATTTAAACCAGCCTACCGCTGTTCCTTTGATTGCTACAACATGTTGAAGCTTTTCTAAAACACTGTAATAGAAGAGCACGTCGCGCATCATCCAGAGGGACATCAGGTGCTCCGACAGCCCATGGGACATCAAATGTAGAGGAGAAAAAAATGGCTAGAGCAAACTGGTCCAGAGTACTTTAATAGGTGTAAACAAACAGAACTAAAGTTTTGACAGGTTATGTCTTCTTCAGTTTGAATTCTGAAGAAGACACAATGTGTTGAAACGTTAGTTCTGTTTGTTTGCACCTATGAAAGTACTCTGGACTAGTTTGCCCCAGACATTCTTTCTCCTCTTCCTTTTTTAAAAGAATATTGTGATCTACTGTGTCAAAAGCAGCACTGAGATCTAGCATGACAAGAACAGACACAAGATTCTTATCTGAGGCCATGAGAATATCATTTGTAACTTTCACTAACGCAGTTGTTTTTGAATGCTTTGTAATTCCGACCAGACACGGAGACAGAGGTGAAAGAGAAAGGAAAAGAAAAGGTGGGGAGAGAGGAGGGGGGGGGGGTCCCACAAAAATAAACAATAATGAACAAGAGTCTGCTTCTACACCTGCAGAAAAAGACAAAAAAAGCTTTTTGTTTCTAATAGAATTAATTTCACTTATGAAAATTCCCATCGGTCCCACATTTGGTGAGGGATCTAGTCACCCCACCCAGGAGGCAAAGTAAGTGTTTGTTGTTTTGTGGCACAGATACTAAACTTGGAAATGGCATCATTGAATTAAACTCTGATGACCACCTTTTTACCCTGCAAGAGTTGTATTTCTTCTCCATTAATTATCAGCATAGACTTCCAAAAGATTACTGGTGGTCATTTGCAAGCATACTTTTTTTGCCTGCAGCAGCACAATTTAGCACTCCTGGTGCGTCCAGGGGTCAAATCCAACTAGATGTTTGTATTACTTCTGCAACAATGCCAGTATAATGCAAATTCATGGTGGTGTTAAATATGCTTGGGTGTTATTATGGTAAGAAAGGTATTAGTTGTTTTTTTCCAAAAGTTGTGATGCCCACATTGGTCTTAGCTGTGCTCCAACTGTGTATCTGCTTGAATTAAAAATATGTATATATGACTTGTCCAAGCAGCGGCTTGGAAGTTTCTACAGTGAGTAAAAATGGTATATATTTATGACTTTCATTTATAAAGACACTTCAAAATAATGGGAATGTCTTTAAATATGTTCATATATTGTTAAAAGGGCTCTTGTTCCATTGTTGTTTATAGTTTCTTAAAAATGTGAAGGAATTGTATTATTTTCAAAATGCGAAGCTAATAATAAGTTATAATAAGTTTGGATTTACAAAGAAATCAGCCCCTTGTCCACACTGCTTGTCCGTGAAATCTTCTCCCAACTGTTCAAACAGAGTAATCCAGTGGAGAGCTTTGGTGAGGTTTACTTGATTCCATTTTGCTTATTTTGTCTGTGTTTGAGCATTCTTGTCATCATGCACACTTCAAACAAGGACACGTTTTCTTGCATCCTTCTAGTGAGTGCAATTTTCTGCACTCTTTCCCTCCTTTCACAGTCTCTCATAACCCATCATTAGTTTGTTGCAAGACAGCAACAACTGCAGGACATAAACTTATCTACAAACAGGTTTTACCAAAGTGTTGCTATTTTTTTTTACTTCAGATGAGCTGGATTGTGGTTTTGTTTTTGCAACATCAAATATCAGCAACAAAAACATTCCATACCTCTTCTATCAGCACTCATGTAAGAATAAAACAAAGCAAAAATAATGTAAAGTTTTTAATGCATAAAATATAATTTATGTAATGTGCAGTGTGGCGTTTTGTTTTAATTACACTGCAAAGACTAGCAAATAAATCCAACTTTAGATTATTTTGCTATCATTTGGAATTATAAGCAACTTTTGCTTAACCCCATGCAGATTTTTTTTTAACTTGAAACAAGAAAATTTGTATATATATGTTGTGGTTGATTGGCAATACCAAGTGATGGCAACATCAGGAAAAAGGTACATGAGTAACTAGAGCAGTACCGGCCTCAAAGAAGGACTTGAGAAAGCCTGGAGACTGAAGACATTGGTGGTGCCCGTGGTCATTGGGGCACTTGGGGCAGTAATCCTCAAACTAGAGGACTGGCTAAAGCAGATCCCAGGAAAAACATCAGACATCTCAGTTCAGAAAAGTGAAGTTGTTGGAACAGCTAAGATACTACACAGAACCCTCAAGCTCCCAGGCCACTGGTAGAGGACGGGAGCTTGGAAGGATGAGACCACCCACGGAGGATGAGATGGGAATTTATATATGGACAAGTGGAAGAATAAATGTGCATGTTTCCATTCTTCCATTGTTTTGTGTGTGAACAAATTTCATTGCATGTTGTGTAGCCAATAAAAGTATTTTGAAACATTGATGAGCTTTTCTTGAATGTGAGTTTTGAATAATACAATATTTGGTTGAATTGAACACATGCACTACTAGGGTTGTCACGGTAACCGGTGTAGCGGTAATACCCGGTAAAAAAGTTGACAACAATAATAACCATCTTGTTTTTAAAAAAATATATGTTATCTCGGTGGATTATCGTGGCTGCGGTGAAGGCGCGGTGATCCTTACCAGCCACCGTATCATCTGCTGAAATTACCGGTGGCACATGCCCACTTTGTTGTTTACAACCAAAACTTTTTTGAAGCTAAAGCTGAAATAATGGTCAAAGGAGGAGACGGCAGCTCTCAGGACATTTTTTATCCCTCAAAGAAGACAAAGTCAGAAGTATGGGCATTTTTGGGATATTTGAAGAATGCCGAGGGACAGTTGATAGAAGACGGCTATCCTGTTTGCAGCACGTGCAGAAAGTGTCTGTCAAAGGCAGCAATGCTTCAAATCTCATGACACATCTGCGTGACCATCACCCATAACTCTACAGTCAACGCAAGGCAAGTTAACGTTAGCATTTTAGCTAAAATGTGTGATCCGAGGATTTGGGTTGAGGGAGAATTTTAGGCAAAATTTAGACACAAACTGAGGACAATATTTTCCTGATATACAGGGTTTATTTAGTTGTCTGAAAATGTAACATGTTTAAAAACAATACCGCGATAATACCGGAAACTGTGATAATTTTGGTCACAATAACCATGAGCAAGGCCGGATTAACAATATGGGCAAATGGGCAATTTCCCAGGGGTCCACGAACTCTAAAGGGCCCAGGGCAGCAAGGGCACGAGCAAAATACTGTATCTGTAATCTCCTGCTTTATATTAAACTAGGGTGACCATAGTTTTCCCCAGACATGTCCACTTTTCACTCTCTGTCCGGGGCATCCGGGCGGGTTTCTTGTATTGATGAAAATGTTCGGTTTTTCATCCAGGAGCAGGGATCGAATTATGGGGGAGCTAGATATCCTACACATCCAGGGGAGCCGGAGAAAAGTTTTCTAGCTATATCACATCATTTATGGACTCTCAGCTACCAGCGGTTCTTTTGAGCGGAGAGCACAGAAAGCGGCACAGCGCTGATCGTTGTTGCGCTCCAGGCAGCTGCGTCCAGCGCACGGTCCATTCTCAAAGTGGCACAACCAAAAAACTATAATGAATGCACAATAGTACATGTCCGCACATGTTCTCTACTTTCTGTCTTATTTGTGCCTGAAGCGCTCTGCTACTGCGGAGCTCATCACCTGCGCTGCGGTGATTTCACCTCACTGACGCAGCATCGAAACGCACACTCCCCTTTGTGGTCAGGAGAAGCTTTGATCTGCTCAAAAGTAACTGATGAGGTGAAAAAGTAAGAATACAGGCAACAGTTTTTCTGGAGAGTTTAGAGGAGATGGAAGACGAGAGACAGACAGGACAGTAAAATAGTTAAATAAAAACAAGAAAACAAAACAACGTGTTGAAAAGTAAAATGTAGATTTATCTCCACTACACGTTTTTACCTGTATAAAACAATAAGTTGTACACAAGTAATATTTATACATCTGATACAATTCAGATCACCTTCAAAACTCAGTCACACACCCAGAGCCGTTTCAAGGCATTTTGGGGGCCAAGGCAAAGCAGAACACCCCCCACCCCTTTTGGCTCCCCAGAAGCCTCTGTGTAATTCATACCCTCTCCAGTAGTGTTAGTTATACAGTGTTTATATATAAAAAAAAAGCTCCTCAGACATTACTGACATGTTCTAATATTATCAGATGAAAAACTAAATGATCAGACATGCTTCTCATCTGCTGCTTTCTAAACTTGCAAAAAGTAACAAAACTATTTGAAAGCCACTATTTGTGGATTCTCTGAAAGTTTCCATGGAGTGTGTGACAACTTATTTTTTCATTGATCCTATCGTCTAATCCCACAGCTGAAACAAGCATCCTTAATAATCATGCACAGGAAACTTACCGATGCTGTAGTAAAACAAAAGGTATAATAATTTCTTTTTAATAAAACCTTGTTGCAGCACTAATGCAGAACAATGAGATTTTACAACAAATAAGCAACATATTTACATATGAATTGTTCTATAGACCTTTTATTGGCAGAATCTGATATTAAGTTTAGTTCTTACAAAAAAATGGGTCCCAACGTGGTTTGTGTGGCGTTGCCATAGTGTGACGTCATAGGCACAGATCCCCTGTCCTCTTGTTTGGAAATAGAAATATGATCACCAAACAAACTGTCCACCCGGGCTTTTGCGCTGCACAGAGACGCTTCACTGCCTATGGCTTTGAACGTCAGTTGAGAACGGTTGAGAGTCAGTCTCATGCAGACTGACCAATGAAGAGAGGGCCTCAAGACCCTCTCCTCATTGGTCAGTCCACACGAGGTGGGTCAAAGGTTACCCTGAGCAGGTTACGTGACATCAGGCATTCAAGTATTGGGTATATTTACTGCATATTACAGTAAAATATTCTGTAAATGACCATATTATGGTGATCCTTGGGTCGTGATGATGGGGCCCTTGAATATTGTTGCCCAGGGTACAACAAAGTGTTAATCGGCCCTGACCGTGAGGTTAAATTTTCCCACCGTGACAACCCTATGTACTACTGCTGTAATTCTAATATTATTGTTCAGTTTAATGTAATTTGGGGAAATCAGTTTAACCTTATTCTCTGCTGAGCTGGTGACCTGCCCCTGATGGGTTAAAACTGGTGAACATTGTTAACCCAGCTTTTCTTGATTTTACATTTAATATCAGCATGAAAGGAACAATTCCCAATCTATTCGATATAAAGACATCAAATTTGGCTAGTTTCTATAACAACTTGTAGCCTAAGGGAGGCAGAGCTCATTAAAAATTAAGGTCATGGCAGACAAGGACCAACCCTTGTGATTTAAATGTAGCATTAAGCTCAAGGGGATCTGTTGGAACTCCTATACAACTTGTCTGAGGAGCTGTCACAGCTCAGCCTGGCCACCAGCGACAATCTGCCCAATTTGGTGGCCAGCATCAATCAGTGCTGTCAGACAGAACTGAGATAAAATACTCTGCCATCAATGTGTTTCTGTAAAGATGACCAGCCGGTAGTCTCACACCCACGTATTGTACTCTGCAAACCCTACCACCACCACACAGTGAGTGGCTCACTGGAAACGAAGCTTTTTTCCACAATAGAAATAAAGCAGCCTCAGTTCAAAGCCCTAACAGGTCGAATAAGGATTAGAGAGGCTGTACTTACATGAGCTGAGTCGGAAACTCCGACACGCACCCCTCCTGACACAATAGAAGCAAGAACACCCAGGCTTGCACCCTGCAGGTATCCATTGTGGGAAAAGGGGGGAAATTCCCCGATGTGCGTCAGTATCCAATCTGCCTGGCTCCGCGTCGCCACCGATGGATGAATGGAGCGACGTGCGCAAGCGGTGCGCGCGTGTGGCGATCTGTTCCTCCCTCTCAAATAAACAAGCCCTGACACCTATAATCCGATCAGCCGGGCATCCTGCGCTCTAACAGGTACCTGTGCTGGAGATTTCAGAGTCCGTCTCTCACTCCCCCTCTATCTCTCGTTCTTTCTTTCTCTCTCGCTCTCTTTCTCCTTTTTGTCTCTTTCGTCAAAATAAATTAATAAATAAACAGAGTTGCAATTTTACAAAATCCTACATATAACCTTCATTTTCCTGTGCTATTTGAGGTATGACATATTTTTATGCGATTAGTTTGATGTCACTGTCTGACCTCCATCATCACATTGCGAGTCACAAATAGTTTTTTTTTTTTTGCTATGAAAAACACCTGCTATAAGGAGGGTGTGACTGCCACCCACACTATCAAACGCACCCTGAATACAGATTCTCCGATTGCTTTTTAAAATGCCCCGCAACATTTCACTGTCAACTTGGAGATGTGGCCGTGATTGCTAAAACTTTGCTTATGTTGTGAGACCGGAATCAAAGGCAGCAATAAATAAATAAATTAATTTAAAATGGTGCCCCAAGTGAAAATGACCCCTTGAGAGATAAGGAAAAAACAAAAAGAATCACAGTCTCTTGATTGTCTAATTCATCATCAAATAGTTTGTTTGTTTTACAGATTAGTTAGAAGGTTAATGTACCAAAATCTAAAATGACAGATTATTGAATTCAAGTAATTAAAATGCAATCATGACATAAGTTTGTTCCTGCAAGAGCATCTTTCTGTCTGTCTCAGCCCCGGAGAGAGAGGGGCAAGGCAGCACAAGCAAGATGCATGGGGATTTGGTTATCAGCCGTTGCCTGGCAACCACACACCATCGTGCTTGCTCTCTCACCCGTCTCTCCTCCCCTTTCCCCCCTCATTCTTTCTTTGTTTCTCCCTTGCCACCTATCCACGGCTCTAACTGTACTGCACTGTTGCTCATCGCTGCTCAGTTTTTCCTCATGTAGCTCTCTCACTCCCTGTCACACAGCCTCCTGCACATTTTCTGCTCACACCTTTCTCACACTCATTTTCTTACAGCTGAGAAACAGATGCACCTGCTGATGGGATGGGTGGGGGATGTGAACAGGAGAACTGGGGAGGAGGTGCTGAGTGGAGGAACACACTGTAATAATAAGAATGAATAGGGTTGACTCCTGTGCAGACTTTCTTATCCAACATGTTTTATCTCATTAACAACGAACATCTCAGGCCCTTTAAGGGGGGATGTGTCATCTTATTATCTTGTGTCACACTCTCATGAGGACAAAACTCCTGACAGACATAAATATCGGCAGTTATTTCTCTGTTACATGACTAATGTAATGATACATTAGCAGGAAATACTGATTGAAAACAGAAATGTATAGAAAAAAACTTTTTTTTTCATATTTCACAAAATAATTCACAAACAATATGGATATTGAACTTGGTTTTGGATTTTATAAATCACACCTTAGTCAGAATTAAACAGTTACAAAAAAATTCCTTTTGAAAATATTAATAATAATAATAATAATAATAATAATAATAATAATGATGATGAAAATAATAATAATAATAATAATAATAATAATAATAATAATGATAATAACAACACCATCTAGTGGTGATGCATTATGGTTATGGCTATGCAGATTCAGACCTAAATCTTACCCAACCATGTATTTACATATTTGTTAAACACACATTTTCTATCATTACACGTGGCATTTGTTTAAAACATAAGCAAAAAAAGTCAAAACTGAGCCAAAATCCAGTTTTCTGTGATTGACAGATTGCTGTGACGCATTTCCATTAGGAAGAAGAAGCTTTCGGGTTTGAATCAGTCCGAGTGAACCTCCAGCCTCTGAATTTAAAACAGTGATGATGTCCTAAATTGTTTGACTTGACTGCTAATGACTAATAATTCTACAAGGACACTTTTAATAGGGTATGGTTTCATTGTAAGCACTCTCAAGCTTTTACCACTTCCATGCACTTGAATAAGATGTATTTTATAACGTTTTTGTACTTGCATGTTTATAATGTGCTAAATAAACAAATAAGTTAAAAATATTGAAACGCTGCCTCTGTCTTTGAACGTGTCAAGGTAAAACAAAGCTGCAATAATCCAATATTACTAATCCCATAAACGGCTGACCCAAACTGATTCCACTGGAATCAAGGAAGATGATAACACCTTTTAACCTAAACAAAAAACCTATGGTAAATAATTTTATTTATATTAACTAATCTGCCAGTCCAACTCAACAGCTTTAAATATACATCTAAAAAGTCCGCTTCAATTGGAAGCTTGAGTCAGCACTGCCTCTCAGTGGCAATGTGTAGAAATTGCAGCTTATGAAGCTATTAGTGTCTCTTTTGGATTAATTTAGCATCCGTCTAAACTTAATTATATTCAAAATTAAAGCTCAAGCTAATAAAAGACACATTATGCAACTGACCCACTGTTTATTCTATGTATTTCAATTGAACATGTTTAACCACTGCACAGCGGTTAGAGCTGTTGCCTTGCATCAAGAAGGTCCTGGGTTCGCTTCCCAGCCTGGGATCTTTCTGCATGGAGTTTGCCTGTTCTCCCTGTGCATGCGTGGGTTCTCTCCGGGTACTCCGGCTTCCTCCCACAGTCCAAAAACATGACTGTTAGGTTATTCTGTCTAAATTGTCCTTAGTTGTGAGTGTGTGTGTGCATGATTGCTTGTCCTGTGAGTCTCTGTATTGCCCAGCGGTGGACTGGCTCTCTGTCCAGGGTGTACCTCGCCTGATTCCCCATTGACCGCAGGAGATACCCTCCCACGCGACCCTACGTGAACAAAGTGGGTTCAGATGATGGATGGATGTTTAACTGGAAAAAACTGTTCTTGGTAAAAGAGTTTTTGGAAACCTGAAGCTTAGTTAATTCAGGAACAATACGTTTTCAACATGCATGGCTCATATTTAATGGTTTTGGATAAATAAATATCTAAAGTAACAAAAAAGATTGTATAGATGAATATCTAAATGTGTTACTTAGGCATTCTGCACACCTTTCATTACATAAATAAAAACACAAGAGCCTTTAGTTTTATTGGGATATGCAATATAGCTCTTAATATTTATTTTTTGATTCAAGGGAAACTTTGATATTTTTACAGCACAATTTGCATATCTTAACACACCCCGTGAACGATCACAAAACCATAACATTAAATGCTCTGTTTTTACACGGAGTGAAAAACAAGACAACTTTACAAGCAGTTCTCTTTACTCTTAGCATACAGATGCTTCTATACATGTTCTCCCTCTTTTAAAACATAATCTGTGGGCCAAATATACAGACAAACCATCAACAGAACATGCAACATTCAAAACAAAAGGTTTCAGACATCTACTGAAGTTGACTATATGTATTTATATTTTTTCCCTCATGAATCTGCAGGTCAGAGGACATAATTGCACTAATAGTCATTGGTTGACAGCACGTTTTGATAAATCTCCCCTTGTACAACTATAGACACCCATTGCTGTACAGTCATTTGTCTTTTGTGGGTTTTTATTTTTCATTTATTTTTTTAACACTCACATGCTCAAACCTCGGACAATATAAACATTCAATCATTGTAGAAAATAAACACTTTATGTACACGTCAGACAACTTGAGTCACATTCACACTCCTCGGTACGACGACAAACTAATGGTTTCACAATAACAGGCAACAGCTGATCTGAAGAAACAGTATTTGTTTTGTGTGATGAAACATGAGAGGCTAACCTGCCATGACTGAGCCATGAAAAACTGCACCGTGTACACAAGACACTATGACCATGAAGCAGTTGCGGGTGATTTCACGTAAAAGTTCTTCATTGACTTCAGGAACAGCAACATGTTTGTCTAATAATCTTTTGCCACATCGATACAAAATGCACACCACGATTTATTATCATAATCATTACTCTATTCTTATTTTATCTCGCCACCACCACATTATCCGTTTTAGTGCAGGAACACAAAACATGTAACCTTACATGCTGTGACGGTTAAAATGAGACAAAATAAACATTGTAATAAAGTGCACAAGATCTGTGTTGAAGTTAACACCTGTTAACGTCAATATATATAGATATATATATATAATAAAATAAGTAAAAAAATTAAGAGATTTTTGCTCACTAATGTACAAATCGTAGTTTCTCTAGACAACATGTTCATAGACTAAACAATTAACACAAATGCATTCAAATGTTGCATAGAGTTACCTTAAAAGAACTAATGGGTTTGGGATATTAAAAAAAGGAAGTTAAGTAATTCAGGATTTTTAAAATAAAGGTTGGCACAAATAAGTGAATATTAAAAAAAAACACGGTCTGCCCTACACTGTATTCAAATGTGTAGGTGACATCTTGCTCTTTGTGTGTTGTTGCTTAAAAGTTGCTTCATCATTTTGTACCTAAATGACAGAAATTCTGATTTTTTTAATGTTTTATTTAAGTTTTTCATATGGTGGCAAAACATCAAGTAGATGTAGATGAACATGGGTCACACGCATTAACATTGAGACGTTACGTGTGTTACGATGGGTGAACTCGCTGGCCTGAGAGAATACTTTGATCACAGGCAGTGAAAGGTGCTGGTTTCACTGTGTTTGATGGACATCACTGACACTAAACTGTTGTCACTGCACAGCCAGAGACACAGAGCAACCTTGACATTTGACTGACAGGATATTAAAAAAAAATCTACATTTTGATTTGATTTCGAGGTCAAACTAAATCCTTCGCTAAAACTCACATTAGACCCGTCAACGACAGAAAACCAGAGGTGCAGCTTGCTCGAGTGTTCGTCAAACATAATGGCAACATGGAGGGACTTACACAAAGAGCAACTAAATAAACCTCAACATGACAATGTTCCAAATATGACAGATATAATGAATCTGACAGTGTCTTCTTAAATATCTGTAACATTCAACACACGTGTGCTTTGGATGAAAAAGCACAAGATGGTGTTCATTCTTATTGTAATTCCAACTCGCCCGGATGTTGATGTGACCTATGATCACCTGTGCAACGCATACGTGCCTCAGTGGAGCTTCGGGACGTTATCAAGTCCACCCAGGAGCTTACATAGGTCCCGAGTCACATAGCAGTTATGAGGACTGCTCACATGTTCGATTTCTGGATTGTCAAGTGCGCCACCCACAGCTTTAATCTAACCAAACTATTTGTCTATATCATCTCGTATATGATCTAATTATAAGATAACAACTCTGATACTCTATTTAGATATATTCTGCATATAAGCTATTTGTGTTTTACAAATATCACACTGTACAGTTCTTTGATATGCTCTGTAATCTGCACATGGGATCTGTGCTGTACATTTAATCTTCATCCCATTGCAAAGGCCAACAGTCTGAGTTTTACTTCGGTTCTGTGAAGTTTTTCATTTCTACATATATGGACATTGTATTATATGACATGTTATGCATTAATTTCCTCCTTTCGGATATCAGAACCTCATACTTCATTGCAGTGACGGTATCATAAAGTTCTGTTGACGTGTTTACGTGTGATGGGTATGTGAGCTCAGTTGTGCGGCTTCAAAATAAGAGCTTTGATTGTAGAATAAAAGCAAAAACAAGAAAGAAAATAATGTATAACCACTGTTAATCCATGTATCTGTATTGTAGCTCTCAGTACCTGCCATGGTGTTTGCATGCTTGCATTCAAGCAAAGTCTGCAGGGAATCAGCATGACAGGAGGTGATTACATGTGTGTTGGCAGTGTTAGACTGTTAAACATGCATGCTATTCCTACATTCTTTTTAATCTAACGACCTAAAATCTCAGTAAATAAAATAAACCTTTTTTTCTATTTTATTCAATCCTTGTTTTGGATCTTTGCTTTCACCTTTGCAGCATGACTGCGTTCTTTTGTCTTGGTGCTCAAGGATTCATCAGATTGGAGCTGACAAACAGCTTGTGCCAGCTGACCACTCTCTTCCTCATGTCCACCTTATCCAGCCAAATGTAGGCTTCTCCTATCAAGGTCTTCTTCACAAACTTGCCACCATTAGACAACAGGAAAAGCTTTAAACAAACAAAAAAAGATCAGTCATTTTTAGGAACACGTTAGCCTTATATTGCTGGTAAATGAAGGTTCTTTTTACTATTTTCATGTGAAATTCATGCTAACAGTAAATTAGCTCGGCCAACTTAGCCAAAACTTTGATCAGGTGTAAAATAGACCTCAAAGAGATATTTCCTCTCATTCATTGTCCTCTAGAGTTTAAATAGAACCAGGCTGACCTGTATTGAATGTCCTGTGGGGTTAAGAGGGAATCTGAAGGTTTCGTTGAAAGAAGGCTCTCGGTCATGGCGGCAAACTCTGGTCTTTTTCTTGATGATCCTCTTCTGAGTGGCCACGTTCACCACGTACAACTTCACATAGAGGTCTAGGGTCCAGTAAGAAAGATTATCAGCATCAGTAAGTGGAAATGCTACCGAATATTACACATCCATTCATACGGACGAACAGCTCATGCACACAAGTGCAACATTTCTTAACCTGGCAAGTGGTCCGGACTTTTGAACTTGTAGGTGATATTTCTGCACTGAAGGATTTCCAACACCAGCTGATCACCCTCTGTCTTCACCTCCTTCTTGAGAGCAACCTTGATTTCGCCTATTACTTGTGTTTTACCACCTAATTAAAGAAAAAGAAAAAGTAATAGTTTACCTTCTCAGTGGCTTGGTGGTAGAGTGTTTGCCCTGGGATTGGGAGATTGGGGTTCAAATCCAGGTCGGGTCATACCAAAGACTTCAACAACGGGACCCAATGCCTCCCTGCTTGACACTTAACTGAAGGAGTTAGATTGAGGGGTTTAACCACCAAATAGTTCTCAAGCGCAGCCACAGCTGCAGCACACCATTCCCCAAGGGGATGGGTCAAATGCAGAGATGAATTTCACCAGTGTGTGATGAATTAATGGGACTTTCACCGTAACTTTAACTTCTGTATTTTAGGCCAACCATTTGAACATTCTTTTCCTCAGTACTTGCTAGGTGAATTTTTCAGTTGCGTTTAAAACTGCACTCCCATTGTGCCCAAGGTTCATCTGAATTATTCAACTATTTCACATCATCAAACCCAAGCCCTCAGAAGAATGAAACCAGGTCAAAGGAGAGAACATCTCTGATGTTTCACACATGTTCTACTAACTAGAAGGAGTCTCTGCTGCTAATTATGCCTGAGAGCATCCCATTAGAGCGCCTGAGTAAAATAAAGTAATGGAGTCAGTCAGACACCATGGAAATTATCTCTTGACCCTCATATGTGTAACAATAACCCTGCTGCATCTTAAATGACCCTGAGCTTCTTGTTACAAGACGAAATGGGAGATGGAGAGGAGGCATTGACACACAAGCTACATTGGATCCAGACATGACAATGGGGGTTGGTGGTGGTGGTGTGTGTGTGTGTGTGTGTGTGTGTGTGGGGGGGGGGGGGGGGGGGGGGGGTAATGCAACAACCACTACTTACTTTAAATAATGTTGAGCCACACAAGTCAATAATCAGAGGTAATACTGTCTGTTAACAATAACCACCTAACAGCTGACACTGCAGTTTATATGGTGGCACTTTAAATGTGTTTAATACTCATTTAATAAACACGTTTGCAATGATCTCTAGTAGGAATGGGCGTCTTGTAAGACGTAATCGGGGGGTGGGGGGAGTGGAGGCCCAGAAGCGCCTCTATCAGCACAGAGAATTCAACTGGAGGAGAACGTTGCTTCAGACGACATGATTTGGAGTCCTAATTCTAAGATTTGGAGATCTTGCCTTGGATTGGATAACAGCAACTCTGCCACTGACTCCATTTGTTCTACAATATTATCTCCACAAATGACACAATCCTGGAGGAGTTCTGCTGCGTGGTGGAGTTGCTCATGCTAATGGTTAGCTTCTGCTAGTTGAGGCGTTCTCTACTATTTCCTGGATGCTAAACAACAGCATTCCCCATTGCAAGTCAAGATGGGCCCATGAATGTTGAGTGACAGTGCAACGAAGCTCTGTCAGGCTTTTCAAATCCTAGAGTTTCACTGTCTATTTTCTAAGCTAATGCAGGAGATAGGTGTAGGAGGCTAGTTTTATGTTCAGCCTGCATGTTAAACTCAGTGTGACCGATTATAATCAGAAATAATAATTAAGCATGGTTTTTCAGTGTTCCACACATTTAAAAGTGAAAGAATTCATTTAAAGGGTTAGTACACAAATCAGCCTGCAGGGGGCAGCCTACAACCAAGAAATAAAAGAACGTGAACTTGCCTTCATTTTCTGGAGTGATTATTTGGTGTTTATCTGTACCGTTGGGAATAGTCTTACCACTGTAGGAAAAACAAAGATAATCACCACACAGCAAAGCATAATGTGTCAATTAATGGTGCACCAAAAAAAATTAAAGTATCTTACATCCGTGGCACTTGGAAAATTGCGCTGTCCACTCCAGTTCCCATCCCTTCGTCTCCTTCCAGACCTCCGTAGGTGTCTCCAACAAGACTCGGAGCAGAAAGCACCACGGACCCTGAGACATCACCCAGTCGGTGCCCCAGTCCTGTCAGAGGCATGACAGAGTGGGATGCTGAGAATCGCTGTTTGTCTATCTGTCTGTCAGTTAGATGCATCAAACACTCCAGCTGACAGGCAGCTTTGCCTCAATAAGAGATCCTCAAAATACTTGATTTTACTTGATTTGTGATAATTGATTTCTTCCAAATTATCAAAATAATTTGCTATTTGATAGACCTTTCCTTAGATTAGTCTAGTTTTACGACTTTATTTTATAAAAAGGATACTTTGTTATATTTTTTAATTAATTAATAAATTATAGTATTCCTACGTTGTCTCACCTTCTCTTGAGACTTCTGCTCCTCTCACGGTTAGCGAGAGCTTTACTCATTGGCCGGTGAGTGCAGAGTGAGACTCCTGTTGACGTTTGAAACCTCTTGGTGTTTCTGCGCTTCCTGCTTTGACTTGATCTCTCTCACATTGTGTCCCCTTTATTTAGAGTGGTGGGAATGGGAGAGAACTGGGCAGGGTGGGGAAGGCTAAGTGTGCCTTTAAGTGTCTTTTATGCCATTTTGGGTGGGGGTTCATTCAAATTTCACATGCGTTTTCATTATAGTACAGTGGTACTATATGGTGTCAACTGTAAAGTAATACATTAAGTAATGGAAAGCAGCATTTTGTTGTGTGTAGTTCTACATAAATAAAATAAGACTGTTTCACATTTACAATACCTGATTTACAAGTTCTAATTATACATGTTTATTTATTTTACCCATTTCACAATACTTGCAGTGTTATGTCT
Source organism: Nothobranchius furzeri (assembly GCF_043380555.1). NCBI lineage: Eukaryota > Metazoa > Chordata > Actinopteri > Cyprinodontiformes > Nothobranchiidae > Nothobranchius > Nothobranchius furzeri. Next base: position 71,371,692 of record NC_091744.1, on the reverse strand, counting down.
AAATGTTTAGGGCCAAATAAATACATCAAGTTGTATTTAAATATTCACAATCTAAATGAATCAAATGAAATTTAAGCAGTTTGAATCTAAATACTGTACATGAAATTCCAATAGCATTTTTAAATCTGATGAGAGTCACAGCCATGTGGATTCCCATCATGCTTTTATTTTGATAGACTGTGTCGGTATGTTAGCCAAATACTTATTTTACGATCACTTTGTTTCATTTTTTAAGATTTAGATGACATTTAATCATTTTGGTTAAAGTTTACATATTCAGATGTATTTAACATTATCATCTGAAGCTAATTGGGCTCAAATGTAGCACGCTATTTTAAATGTATTACTTTACAACTGGTACTCCATGTTGTACCACTAAGTACTTGGTGTGCAGGAAACAGCAGCAAGGGAGTCTTTTACTGCATGCTTGACTAGCTGATGTGCTAACTTATCTCAAAAATGTTTCATTCAAAGGAAATCACACTGAGGATTGTGCAGGATTGTAGCTAGATATTGTTTTAATCATGTTAACATAGTAAGATATGAGACATGTGAAAGGAATTGCATCCAGCTTGGTTTCTACACCAGGGTTAAACATCTCCACACAGGGGCTCAGTAGAAACCACGTTTTAGGGATTAGCACATGCACGCTTTTGGCAGAACCAGAGGGGTTTGAGTTGGTGTTTTTAAAGCTAAATTAGATTCATTTCTTCTATTTGCTCATACACAAAAAACTTCTAAATCTAAAATATCTAAATATGAAGCCAGTATACTATGTGGGTGAAATCTGACTAACTAATCATTTTTAGACATGTGGTATTAAATAATTGCCTTTCATTGTGTTGCATTTATTTTATAGAGTACAGTAGCACGGCTATTATGATCTGAAACAACTGACATTACATCAGGTTTTAAGATTAAAACCAATCGATTTTGAACTAAAATAAAAGTTATTCCATGTAAACCAAAGGTAAGTAGTAAAGGAGGATAATGCAGTTCCAAATCAGGTTCATTTCACATGCGTGGAGAAAAGGAGGCCTGTCTCAGGACGCATTTCATGGGTAGGGGAAGGATTTACTTGGTTGCAGGCGGGACTGTTGCACGGCAGCCTCTGCAGCAGCAATGGCTATCCCAGCATCCTCTAGGTGGGCCTGAGTGACACTGCTTTTGCTTTGACTTCGGGAGGGCCCGTGGGAGCGCAGCTGGCCATCGGAGGAAGACTTGGAGCTGCCTGGACTGCTGTTTGACTTTTCCAAAGGCAGCATTTGCATATCTGGAAGCAGATGAAAGAAAAAGTTACGTGAAAAGTTATACATACAAAAAAAGCTTCATTATTTTTATTGCTGTCCTCACTGGGCCATGCAACAGTAAACTCAAGAAAAGATTAGCACTCACTTGGTCCAAATAACCAAGAATAAATAGATGAAATAATAAACACATGGATGTGTTGAAAAGAGCTCGGTGAAGCTGATTGTTTACCTTTGGCTGGATCAGGAAAGATTCCATGGCTTCTGCTCTTAATCACAGAGTTTTTAGGTGAATCATGACCATCGTCTCCCTGCCCTAGCACATCACCCAGTCCCATTCCGTGCCCAGGTCCAGACCCAGACGTGTGGCCCTGACCGTGGCCCTGACCAGACCCAGAACCAGGCGGGGCTTGGGCAGCATGGTGAGCTCTGCTGTGTTCAATGGTTTCACTTTGCTCCTTCAAGGGCAGCCAGCGAGGAATGTTGTCCAACTGTGCTGTGTTTGACAAGTCAATAAGAACCTGAAACGGCACAAATTTACCACGCAGAAGAGATAATGAAGAGAGAAATGACATCAGACACTAAAACAGTAAAAAAAAAGTAGTGTTTGTCTTTGTCTCTTCTCTTTTGTGATTTTTTTTTTGATTCTCTAAAGTGTGAGTGCACACTGCAAGAAGTAAAAAAACAAACTGGTTTTCTATAATTTTGGTATTTTAATTTCCTTATTTCAAAATTTGCTTTGGGATAAAGATGATGGTCAAATGTTCCTAGAGTCGTAAGCCAAAATCGCTGTGATGAGAACGAGTTTAAGTTCACAAAATGACCCTCAACACTTCACTGATTATCATTTAGCCAAGGGCAAACCCAACCAACCTCTAACTAAATGCAGTTTTTCCATCCCACAAATTAAACGGATTACATTAAATTAAAAGAAATTAATGTCACAAAAAACACCAAAAATGGTTCACAAAATAATGTCTATAATATTCAGAGTTTCAGCTGGTTGCACATAGCCTGGCAGGCTAACCTATATATGTAATATAGTCTAGCCATGACCCATTAAATCCACCCAGTCTTAGGTTGAAATCTAAAGTTGTTTTACAAACTGTCTCCGCACACATTTTGACAGCATTAGGACAAATCAGAGCAACAAACAATGTGACATATTTATCAGTCAAAGGGGCTGTCCTTCATATGACATTAAAGAAAAGGGAAATACATCCTTTTCTGAAACAAATTACCTAAATCCCTCTATCTGCTCTGCTGAGGCTGCCGTGGCTAGACAAACCTGCAGTACAAAATCCGTTTTCTACTGCTACGGTTGGTCTACATTTCTAGGCTGCAGATAAAAATCCAGCAAATGTATAACAGATACTATGTTAAATCTCTTGGATCAGACATACGTATAAGAGGATACAACTGAGATATTTGAGGAGTAATTGTGCTTTGGTATCTCAAGGTGGAAAGACGACTCAAAGCAACAAGCTGTGGATGCCCGCATGTTCCACAGGCTGTGTGGCTGCAAGTTCCAGGGTGCAACACATAGTATGTCAGACTGATGATGTGTGCAGTGAACCCAAATTACTCTTTCATGAGGAATAAAACATAATGCATTTCAGAGTTTTAGGTTTAATTCTTATACTAGAGGCACTTACTTCTCCTAGAAAGTCATTGGAGGAGGATCTGTCATAGTCCCACACAGTTACCTCCAGCGTCTTTTTCTTTAACTGGATAAAGGAAAGAGGAGAGAACACATGTCAACAATATGGGTAAATATGTAATCATAACAAATGTGTTTGCATCTGTGTCTTCATGACTTAAACTGTGTTTGTACACATGGGATGGGTGACTGGAATATTTTGGAATATTTCTGAAAAATGCATGTTTATTATTTATACTTCTAATGCATTTTTTTCCACCTTTATGAAAAAAAACCATTGGCATGTAGAGAAATTCTTGCTAAGTTCATAATAGTTTAAACATAACTACATATTTACTTATTTTTGGAAAGTAGTTTGTTTAATTAATGTGAGACAAGGATTGTTTTTTTCCAACTTGTGTTTTTAAAAGGACACATCTTTAAAACCGTCCTTGAGCAGAACTACATGGAGACTGAGAACGTTTTGGAAGAACATGCATGCATACATTTGCACATTACCTGTTCCAAATGAATGTTTTTGTAGATGACAGTCTGGTTCCATTCTGGGTTTAAAGTCCTCTGAGCATACTTGGTCCTTCTCTTGTTGTCAGCACTGATCATTTATAACATTGAGCATAAAAGTCATTAGAAACACATTATAAAGCAACTAGTTATTTCATTTCCCTGCTTAATTCAAATGTTCAACAAGATTTGCTGTGAAAATCGACAGAATTGGCAGAGATAAAAAAAAAGTTCTATATCAAAATGTGAAAATGGAAATAAAAGGTGACATCGTTTTGTCTAAGATGCCGGTACATTATGAAAAATATTCAAAAATAGAAAGTGAAGGGTGTTAAATGCTGGAAGCATGAAGTGAAGAGAGAATGCATTGACAAATTGTGAAAAAGCAACAGGACAAACGACAAAGGCCACAACAAAAGGATGGAAAAACCACTCAGAGACATGGTTAAAAAAGACTAACTGAAAACAAAAATCAGCACCACACTACCTTGCATTCTGGACAACCATGACTTGGCTGAGGGAGTCCAGAAGAGGAGGAGGAGGGCAGATTACACAAACAAGAAAAGGCAAAAGAATAGAAAAAAATAACAGTCAGAGTAGTGAGCTCAAAGAAAAGGCAGTTAAGGACAAAGAGGTGAGGTCATCAATTTTCTCTGAGAGGGATGCTGCTGTCGCTTGTTTTGTGATTGATGCATGCCAGTGATAAATCAGCAAAGGCTGTCTTTATTTGCATCGTTCTGCTAACATCAGACAAAAGCATAAAAATCACTTTTATAAAAGTAGCAGGAAGAGCAAAAGTGCTCTCAGTGAGCTCTCATTTGGAACCTACACTGCATGCAGGTCGAGAGGCAGAGCAGCTTCATAAACGGACCTGATGGAGTCATTATCTAAGAACAGATATTGTTACAGAGCAGATAAAGGCTCTATCGATCTGCTCTTTTCCTATTCACAGGCTCTTGGGAAGAGATCGGTGCAGGCAGGGATGAGGGGAGAAGAGCTGAAAGAATGGGGCGATACCACACTGCTCAGCTGTGTCTAAACGGAACAGAGATTTTGCACATGTGCAGCTACTTTTACATTCCTGCAGATGCATTTTCTCTTGATGTTTTATGTATAAAACCCAAGAAAATCTGAATGACCGGCTAAAAGTGACCTCATATTGCCGCGTGCTCTGTTATTCTCTCAGACAAACTCAAGGGGTTAGTGAGTGTTAAACAGTTAAATGCGGTTATAAATAAAACTTGGGGGAGACTAAACAGGACAGGCACAGAAGCAGAAAGGTAAACAAAGACAGGACATAAGTGAGAACCAATAGGCACGGGCAGCTCACCCTCTCCCTGGTAAAAGGTAGACCTTCACAAACGGGTCAGAGTAACCGTCGTTTTCCCGGGGAGCCAGGTCTTTAGCCTGCAGGACGTGAACGATCAGGTTCCCCAAGTTTCTATCGTAGTTTATCTGGAGCTGTACAAAAAAATGTAACAAAGAGGCACTGAGAAAAGAACACATTGCTTGTAGATTATATGTTTCAATCTTGCAGCTGCTTAATTCAACATAAAAGGTGAAATATTGTTTGATTTCAGGTGCTTTTTTACCTGAATTTCTCCAGTGATGAGATGAGGTGTCCTGGTCATTTCCATTGGCTAACAAAGTAGCGAGTGAGAAATGAGTTTGTTAGTCATTGACTAATTGTAAACCCATACTTTCAAAACTTCTAATGTATCCACATTATTGGATTAGCTTGTCGTAAATTTTACAGAAAACTGTTTTTACCGAAAAGTGTCAAAATGGTTGATTTTTTTTTTTTTTTTTTTTTTTGCTGTAAGAGACTTTTGAAAATGTTCTTCAGCCAAAAAGCATCGAGGGACACAATCCTTGAGTGAGATTTTCAAAGTTGTCAACTGGACTTCATTCAGCACAATCACACTTGCATCATTTCATATTTTAAATGGTTTATTGAGAATTTATATGGCATCATTCATCCTTTACTTATAAATGAAATACTTGTCATTCCTCGAAGAAAGGCGAATCAGATGATGCTTTTGATGATCAACACAAAATCTTCTGATGTTGTCAGGTTTAATCTCAGGCATAACTTTGAGAAATCTGTTAGAATATCTGTTCTGAAATATTTGCAACACTGACTATGTACACAATATCTGTAAAATAAACTGTGTTTGGGACATTTTTGTGCTTGCTGACATCAATTTTCTGTAGAGGCCACCTTCAGTTACATTAATGTTAATATCACCAGAAACATTCATTTTAAGTTCTAGGATCTGGTTTATAATGTATGTTGCATACAAAAATAAATAAATGAATAAAATAACACACATGAAGTGAGAGGGGCAAAAACATCATCACCCACCCACCCACCTTTGGCAGTGAATAATGATGGCATGCCCTACCAGTGTAATGCACTGTATCTGAACGCTTTCTTGTACTGATAGTCTGTCAGCTCGTGCACCCGTCTCTAGTGTTGTTTCATTACATGCAAATCAAATCACAGGGGCCAAGATGTCAAGTCCACAGGCTCCAATTTGATACTTATTATCTGCTATTTTTCCTTTCATGTTTGAATAAAAAAACAGTGCGTTTTATGTTTTTCATTTCCGTTTTACTTGCACTCGTCTGCTGCTATGAGCCAACTTTGATGAGATGTGCCAGCTGGAATCTCAACTCAAAACGTCTCACCTTATGTCGCTGCTTCTTGTTGATGGCTGGGGAGGTGGGCTGACCAGGGCTCGGGACCCCACTGGAAGCTGCAGAACCAGCACCAGAGTGTAGAAGGGCAGAACGTTCTAAAGCAGAGAGAACCCCCAGACCTCCTGGTGCGGCCCCCATCAAGTCAGGGGCTTGCTGCTCAGACACCTTTTGTAGTTCTGCAGCCAACTGCTTCGGATCCACACCAGGGGAGCGCTGTCCACCTAGCGAAACAAACATTCACAGCAATGCACTTGTAGTCACATAAACAGGAGCACAGAAGCATACATAAAGATAAATTAGTACATACCAGCCTTAAGCTGGACGTGGTGCTCCAGAATTTGTGGGTGCTCAGGGTCAGACATCATATTAAGATCACTGTTTAGATCCACAGAGTACGTATATTAAAATCCTAACTAGTTCACATTTGCAGTCATCATTCTGAGTCATTTTTAGCAGATGGAAGGGTGTGGAATTGATGGAGGAAAAGAAGGGAGGGATGACAAGGTGAGCAGATGTTTGATTGCGACAAAATATATAAAAGTGTCACTGAGACCAAAGTAAATGATGACAGATGTTACTCACAGCCTCACACACAGCTCCGCCTCTGCACACTGCTGGCCCATGATGCACTGCACTTCTTCGTAAGTCTTTCCCGTTAGCGGGACTCCGTTCCACTCCAGCACCTGCATTCCTGTGATATGATAAAGCCAGGCAAAGAGGGAGAAAGCAATGTTAACAGTCATTGTGTTTCAGCCTGTAGTCTCATTTATTTTCCCACGTCGCTCACTGAGAAACATAATTACATGTGGAAAGATTAATTTGTCCAGTCACACAGCAAAAGCAACAAAAGGAAAGACCTGAAAAGATTTTTAAAAAATTAACGAGTTTCATTTTTAGCTTTCCTGAACATGTGAAGTTTTATCATTATTCCACATGAACTCCTGGGGCATGATGGATTCATGGAAAACTTTACGTTGTGGATGTGACTTCCATCCTTCAGATGACATTTATCTGGAAGTAAAATGCAACTGTTGTTTTTTTATTTATTAATTAATTTATTTTTTTTACTATGTTGTTTAAGTAATGTCTTCATAGAAGCTTGGTCATTCAGCAAACGTTAAGATCGGTGGTAGGGCTCAAAGACATTTTCATGTGAATGTTAGAATGCATCTTCTTCCCTCTCATCCAAAAGCTGCTCTGTAATCAGATTAGTCATACCTCTCCATAAAATACTGCTCATCCAAGCTTTTCTGTATAGTTTATAGAGTTTTATGGAGACTTGCTGTTATATCTCTTACAGTTCCAGCAAAAATGTAAATACTAGTAATTAAAATAATAAATGTCATACAGATAGTTATTTACTGCATGTGCTTGCTTATGATTTCCTGTGAGTATGTGTGTGTCCTTAACAATGATGGTAAATATGATCTAATAACTAACACCTTCCACTAATATGAAGAGTTTTCTAAAGTTCTATGTGATGGGACAGAAAGCATGACAGAGCAGCCTACAATATTTCTAAATTTAATGAAGAGATTGCTAAAAATAAAAATATGCAGATCTAAACATGGAGAAAGATTTAAACAAATCCAGCTGAAAACTAGCCCTGATTATAACTCTCATGTTTCATTAATTTAGCTTTGTTCTCTTATTGAATTTTATAAATTGATGTACCGATCTGTCGTGGTAAAGCAACACATTCTCACACTTACGCAGCTAAAACTGAGGAAGGGTTCTCCCAGCGCGTTGGAAACTAACGCTTGGTCACCCTTCGTCAGTTTTAGCCGCTTCAAGTGTGAGAATGTGTTGGGTGAAGAGAGAGCTGATCCAGAAGGCAAAGCTCTCAATTTATTTGTCAATCTACGTTCCTACCCTCACCTATGGTCACAAGCTTTGGCTAGTGACCGAAATAATGCGATTGCAAGTACAAGAGGCCAAAATGAATTTTCTCTGCAGGGTGGTTGGGTTCTCCCTTTAGAGATAGCGTGAGAAGCTTGGTCATCCGGGAGCGGCTTGGTCTAGACCCGCTGCTCGTCCACAGATGGCTCGGGCATCTGGTAAGGATGCATGCTGGATGCTGGAGGTTTTCCAGGCACGTCCAACCGGGAGAAGGCCTAAAGGAAGACCCAGGACATGCTGGAGAGACTATGTCTCACGGCTGGTCAGGAAACACCTTGGGATTCCCCCGGAGGAGCTGGTCCAAGTGGCTAAGGAGAGAGAAGTCTGGGCCTCCCTGCTTAGGCTACTGCCTCAACGACCCAACCCTGAATAAGTGGCTGAAAATGGATGGATGGATTTTGATTAAATATTTTTGATTCATACTTAAGTATAATCGAAAACATCTGTCATTTAAAAATGTATAAATTTCATTCATGCAAAATACATACTTGGGTCTCCTAATGCAGCAATGTACACTGCCATGAAGAAAAGAAAAAATACTTTCATTTGACTATGTTCTCTTATGTAGCATTGCTCGGGTTGGACGGTGATTGTAATGGTTAGCACTGATTCCTCACATTAAGACAATCAGTTCAAGTTTCAGCCGGAGCCTTTCTGCATGGAGTTTGCATGTTCTCTCTGTGTTGGTTTTCTCTTGGTTCTCAGATTTCCTTCCACAGTGCAATAACATGCATGTTAGGTTAATTGGGGTTCCTGGTTGACCTTAGAGGTGAGTATTACTCTTTCTGATTGTTTGTATCAAATGTCTGTGTTGGCCTTGTGAGAGACTGCAGCCTTGTTCAGATTAGGAGAGGCTTTAGCCCCCACAAATCCCCTGAACAGAAACTGCATGGGTGGATGGATGGGGGGTTTCTCTCTAGTAATAGTTTTTTAAAGCCCGTTGTATCTTTCATGGGATTTACTGTGTCATGGTTTTTGTGCTGAAATGCTTTTCAAAATTATTTTAGGTTTTACTTAGTCAATTCTGTTTGCCACCTTTGGTTTGGCATTTGCCCCCCTTGCACTTTAATCATCTTCCCTCTTAAAGTATTTTCTCCATACTTCTTGCAGTTTAGTTTCCATTAACATTTTTGCTTTATTCTGACCTTATTTTCTGGACTGTGCTTCTAATCGTTTATGTTTTTTTCTAATATAATTATATTAAGTAGTACATTTTTATCACAGACAGAAAATCACAAAGTGCTTCACATAGATCAAAACAAATACCATCATAAAATCATAATGATCAAAACAAAAATAAAATTATAAAATAGCAGAAAACAAATTAATGACAGTTACAAATTTCAGTTAAAAACAAAAAAAAAAAGATTTAGGTAAAAGCAGCATTATATTGCACTGTACATCCCTTCTGCACAAATTAGCTTTTGACAGTAAATGCCAGCATCCATTATTTCTAGAGTCTATCATAACCGATTGTTAGCTCTTAAAATATGGAAATGCAACTGATAGTTTCCACCTAAAAGGACACAATGTAACTTTTGAAATTCATATAAAAATATTATTTTCTATGCACAATAACACTTTCTTCAAATCCTTTTTCATTGTTTTTTGTTATTTTGTCCACACAAAAGGTTTCTGAAAAATCATGCTGGAGGGAAGTAATGCTGCAATACTGGCAAGCTCTGCTGTCATAAAATCTCCTTGTTGTGCCTTTTTAACTGACAATGTACATTCTGTGGCCTCTGAGTTATTTTTCCTATACTCTCTTTTAAATGAAAAAGTTTATGCAGACATAAGTCAGCATGATTGGTTATTCTTTAGAAGAAAATATCTCAAAAACATTTTAATGGTAACCTCTAAACAATGAAAAATGTTGACGTGTGTTTTAAGAAGCTGAGTAATACCGTGCAAAGACCAGACAGGAACCTGACACTGACACATTATCCTGCTGTGGACTGACCAGCTTTATAATTAATCTTACGTTGGTGCTGAGCTGCTCAGGTCTTACATTTTTCCTCTTACCCTCAACAACCTTTCCTGTTTGTTCAGCCACCCCACCAGGCATGACCTTGGCAACGTAGGCTCCAATCTCACCACGGCCCCCTGGAATTTCCTTCCCACCTACCACACGGATGCCAAGTCCATTTCCTGAAACAAAAATAAAAACCCCTTTTAAAAACATGTAAGAATTAAAAAGTATGTTTTGTTGTTGCACAATATCATTGTTCTTGCAGTGTACCTGAGACACTTGTGTCTCTTATGTCTCTCTTGAGTTTGGCGCGAGTGTGTGGGAAGGTGTAAGGAACCAGTTTCATCTAGGGGAGATTATATTGAGTTCATAAAACATTTATGGTTACTAAAAGTTCAGAAAGAAAGCAGAATATGGAACTGGATCTCACCTGTCTCCGGTCCAACATGTGTGCACTTTGAGGCTGTCCTTCTCTTGGTTTATCAAACCAGTCGGTGTCTTCTCTGCGCAGGTGGTAGGCTAGACGAAGAGAGCAAGCTGTTACAAGTCGTGCACTCACAATAGCACAGCTAGTGATTGAGCGCCTGATAGCTGGATTTATCTCCGCTTTACACATGGTGAATGCTTGGAAGCGATAAATCTAGCAATCAAGTGGGGGAAAACAGTTTATCTTTTTTTCATCATGTGCTGCATTTTATTTTCATTTGCACATCCACCCCCATTTGCTAAAATGCAGGAAGATCTCTGATCTGGACTTTCTGTATTGGTGAGAGGAAAGCATAACTGCAAACACTACATGAATGATGCAGCATCAACCTGGTCATGTCTATTCCCAATGTGAATGTTTCTTTTATTTTTTTCTTTTCCATTAAAATAATTAAGATACATATTTCAGTTGCTGTGGATTAGAGCTGATTTTGCTTTATCATAATTACCTGAATAAAAGACAAACCAAAATAAAAATAAATAATCCAAATAAATAATGAAACAAGATCAAATACCAGAGGATTAACTGTAGCTTTCTAGCGTGGGATATGAATCGATATAATTGATGTGTGTCTGAACTTTGTTGACAAATTGTTCATGCAACATGCTCTGAAGCATCTGAAGACTCTTAATAAGGACTTTTAAGCAAAGAACTGGCAGATGTCATTTTATTATGATAATTTTTCTGTACAAAAAGCATTATTTTTTGCTTAGAAACATAAATTTCAAATTTGAATCGAAACGGGTTCACAAATGTCATTATATGATCAGAGATCCTATTCCACAAAATAACAATGACTGGATATGGACTGCTGCATGTCTCAGAATAAAAAGCAGTGAATGACATCATCATATTTCTTGTGGACACTTGAGCACAAATATACGCATGATTATTTTAGAAGATTTTTTTTTTCTTAGGCAATGAGCATGGGTAATACTAGAAATGGTTCTGGTATGATTACAAAAAAAAAATCACAGAGCAAACAGACGTAAAACTGAATCCACTATGGTTCATTCCAGAATGAAACTAACATGTAAGCTACTGCAGATACTACGGCTAAATGATTTTTATCCTTTACTGGCGAGATGCGGCGCAACCAAGAATGGGTTACAAATTCAGCCAGAGATGCAGATCATTCAGAATCATGATGTCTAGCATGGAGTTGTAGAGTCTCTATAACTACATGGAATGGCGTCTCACCTTCTATACTCCACTTTGTGCCTCCGGCTGGGGTGCAAAGTTACATGTGGTTTTCAGAAATATGTTAAAAAAAAGTCTCACAAATGTGAGCTACAGCTATATTTGTATTGTGAAAATACTTCAGCACATGCAGATAAAGCAAAAGTTGGTAAGATGCATGCTTAATATTATCCCTACTATGCTTTTAGCAGCCTAACTCAATTTTAAGCAGAAACAATATAAAAAAAAACATAAGCTGTGTTTTAGAGAAATTAAGCCAAATAAGGTATAACTGGGCTGATACAGTAGCTACTGTTAGATACTCTACCGTGTCTGATACTTTCATGAAAGATTCTGGCACCATCTCTGTTCAAAGCCAGCATGGACTCACTTAGCACTGTAATGAAGGCAGATGAAACTTTAACGAGGTGTCAGGACAAATGTTACTCTCTCAATAATTTTGTTGATATGGATTTTTTTTTGTATCTTGGGCAAAAAAGACAAAAAAAAATTCTACAAAATGTATAAATTTGTCATTAACATATCTGATCTAAGTAAATAAATAAATAAAAAGGTTTTGCAGAAAGCTCCTGAACTTACAAATTTGTATTTTCTGTTTTTTTTTTTCTGTCAAGTCTAATGAGTAAAATTATTATTAACCCACGCTTATAAAGAAAAGGTTCCATTTGCTGCCAAACACTCAGGAACAAGGGCATCTCACACTAAAGTGAGACCTCACAAAAATCACCAATACATGGAAAATATCCACTTTATTAACATGGAAATGGAAAACACTTAATACTAAAACATGCAAGGATGCAAAATCAGATACAAATAAGAAATCAAAGATTTTACAAAGACTGACAGTTAGTACAACACAAACAAGACACAGACTTCTATAGTACACACAACTGCTTCCATGAAAAAAGAGGTACTGCAGTACCTAATGGCCCTTTACCTTTACAGGCCAACTAACATGTCTGGGTACTTCAAAAATTTTGAGAAGTAACTTTATATAATTATATAACTTATATATATATATATATATATATATATATATATATATATATATATATATATATATATATATATATATATATATATATGTTTAGTTGTTATGTAAGTTATGTGTAGATTCGTATACATATACACACACACACATAAATATGTATGTATATATATATATATATATATATATATATATATATATATATATATATATATATATGTGTGTGTGTGTGTGTGTGTGTGTGTGTGTGTGTGTGTGTGTGTGTGTGTGTGTGTATACGTATCTAACTGATATAACATGTGATTCATGCTATAATTCATTCTTAAAATTGAGATTAACTTGTATGTAATCTAGTGTATTCACAATTTGTTATACAAACATACTGAACCATGCTGCAGCATTTCCTCTTAATATAAACTTTTACAGTTCATGGGAGTGAAGTATCTGCATTTACCATAATAATAATAAAATAGTGCCAAAATGCAAAATATGTGTATTTCGCTGATACTTGATGATTATTTTACTTGCATAATAAAATTAGGAAGTTCTATCATGTATAACATATTCTAAGTGCTCAGAAAATATAAGTTTTGAGAATGTGGAAAAAAAGCTTCTTGGTGAATAATAAAGGATGAAAGCATAAAATAACAAAATCATGCAAATGACATCACAGACCAAAAGGGAATAAAACAGATTTGTGTCATACATAAACTCAGGCCAAGAGAATTATGTATTGGTGAGTTAGTTATATGAAAGAAAGCAAAAGCATGCATATATCTAGCATCACATTTACCACAACACCAAAAAATGTATCAACAATAAATATCTGTATCACTTGTAATTGAAACAACTAGCTAATGCACCAAGTCAATAAGACCACTCTGTGTTAGCATGCATAACATGCAGGTCCGTACAGCTGAATTGCTGCAACAGTCTCAGGCTCCATTTACCTTCGCTGTCAGACATGGCGCCTTGTAGATCATCCATGATGAATGCAATGTCTCTATCATAGCCTCGTGTCCGAGATTCTTCTCTCATATGTTGTTGTACTTCTGGCAGGGAATGGCTGGACCCAAATTGGTCCCTGGAGTCAGCAGAAATGGGGGGAAGTGGACCAGCTGAAGCTCTAGCCATACCCATAGGCTGTCCCACTGGACTCAGAGGGCTTTCTTCCTCAGAATTCTGAGCAACAATGGGGATGCGGCCCCGGCTTTGGCTGATAGGTAAACTGGTGGGCTTTGCTCTGGAGACACCAGGGGCAAATGCTGCTTCCAGGACTTCTCCCTCGGTCTTAAGTCTGAGTGAGGAGCTGGACAGATCTCTTTTGATTGACAGATCTAAGCCATAAACAGAAGATGGGCGGGAAGAAGGGCGAGAGGAGGGACGAGATCGAGTGCCACTTGGGTAGGTGCCATCATCCTGAACAGTGCCCCTGACTGCTGATCCAAGACTTAGAGACTGTCCAAGATTAAGAGAACCAGAAAGGTTGGCTCCTAGGGAGGAGCCCAAATACTTTTGCTGCTCAGACAGGTTCTTTCTCAGCCCAAACGTAATTTCATCCTGAAGTAACCTAGCTCTTGCTGCCAGACTGGACACAGAGGAAGTTCCAGATCCCAAATAGCTACCAAATTCAGGCTCAAGGTCCCTACCTTCTTGAATCGGGGAGAATTTTGTGATGGCTTTAGCATCTATAAGGGCCTTTTTGTTCTTCATTTGTTTTTGGTAAAGCATAGCTGCTGGGAGCTGCTTTGCAGCCTGTTTTTCAAGAGTAAGCCTACCAATGCTATATTTCTCTCCCTTAGGGAAGTGACGAAAACTGCTATCACTTGAGAGATATTGGGAGAGGCCCAGGCCGGTTAAGTGTTCCAGTCCCTCAGTTCCTCGCCTGAACTCTTGCTTTATTTGCTGTTTAAGTAGCTTCAGCTCATATGGCTCTTCCATTGTGTCATCTTCCCCTTTTCCATAGCGGGATGACCCTAGAAACTCTGCAACCTAAAATACAGAAGAAGGGCCTATTAGGTTTTTTTTATAACTGTTTTGTTTGACAACTCTCAATAACAGATCTATATAATTGCTATGTGCACTATATGCAAATATGTAATGTGTGTCAACATGTTTTACAGATTTCGACACACATTGATAATTGTTCACTTTCCTGATGAGATTTGCCTTTAGAAATATATTTAAGAGCAAGTGCATGCTAAGTTACTGAAGCCAAATAATTTTGGGATCTGACTAAAGCTACACTAGAGGCATCAGCAGTGCGAGACGGTTTACTTGCTTGCTTCACAGTGCATCAATCCACACCGGGAGAGCATCCCAGCCACAAAGCGGCTTCTCCTCTGTCCTTCTAGCCAGACTTGTGTGATCACAAAATCCTTCGAAACTTCAATTGTTACGGTTTGTTAATGCTATCCGCAATTAAACCAAAAAGAAGCAGAAGGAGATCAAGTTTGATATCCCTTTTTGATGCCATACATAATGTTCCTTTACACTGCCAGGATTAAATCCATTAAAAAGTAAACAAGCCGTTAGGTAACATGTATAGTTGTAATCTACACAGATAAGGAAACGCATTTCAGCAATAGTCTTTTATTTTGGAAATCATGGGTTTTACACTGAAACCATGTGTGACTTCCTGTTTAGCCCCATGTTAACTGTAATAATTAACATCGCAGAAGTGGCCCACAGCAAAAATAGAACCCAATCCTATATTTAGCGGAGCGGTGTGGCAAATTGCATCTAGGATGCTCCTGGAATGCTCCATGCTGCGTCAAGTTTGGATCAACCCTATAGGCTATATTGGATTCCACTGCTGTTCCATGCCGCTGATACCTCCAGTGTGGATATGGGTTATTACCTTTTTAAATGTTACTTTGTGAAGGTTAAATACTTTTGACTGTACAAACACAAAAACTGGCCATTATGTCAAATTGAAATTATCACAAGATTTTAATATTTACCTCTGCTGTGCGCCTGGCTTCGGCTGCCCTGAGTAGTCGGTCTGCTTTTGATAGCTCCTTATCAGGGATGCTGAATCCGGACCCCAAACCACTATTTCCAAGTCCAGATGAGCCTTTGGTGAGCTCCCCTATGTCCTCGATAAGGACATAGTTCCTGGCGTTGTGGTGGTCAATATCAGCATAGAAGGAATCAGCAGAAATGCTGGACATGGGACTAGAGGCCATGCTTCTCTCCTCTAATCCTACCCTCAAGTCTAAGTTGCCATACTTACTCCCTAAATGACCCACTCCATAGCCACTTTCTGTAGAGGTTGGCACTATGAGCAGAGGTTGGTTACGTATTACTTCATAGCTGGTGGTAATTTTAGGCTCTAAATCTGACAAGGTGGTTTGGTGTTGCTTTCCTTGCTGCAAGAGCAGAGCATGTTGGTAGCTGCTAGGCTGACCCTGGGCATGGGAAAGGGAAAGTGTTGAGTAAGGAGACATTTGTTGATGGTATAAAGACTGTTGCTGGTACAAATTTTGCTGAGTGTAGTGAGTAGTGGTCTGGGTCTGTGGAACATATTGTCCATAGGGAGAATATGGACTAGTTAGTGTGTTGTACTGTGAATCAGCCTCGGTCTGTGGAGGAATGAATTGATCAAACTCTGACTGAGGAGCAGTCCGTGGTCTCTCAAGGCTATCACCTCTACCATCTCGGATGTTGCCAACCTCACTGTCTGACATATAGTCTCGTTCCTCTGCCACCCCTTGGAGATAGGCTCTCTCTCTTTTCTCTCTCTCTTTCAACAAGGCATCCTTGCGGCGATTTATACCCATCTCCAGATACCTAGAGTAGTAGAAAATGTTTTAAAATTGAAGCACTAACCGTTTTCTAGTCACACTAACATGTAATGTTCTAGTTTCTCACACATTTGTACCTGTTACTATGTTTAAGAGTTGAGAGGTCTCACTGAGTGAAGTCAAGGCAGTCTTTTAGCCCATAAGCTAGTAAGGTAAGAGGGGAATCATGCACATAAACATAAGACTGATGGCGTTAGATGTATGAATGAAATGGTATCTTTTTTCATTATTTTGCAACAATTGCAATGAACATTCACAAATGGATCAATGTCACAAAGTTTAAAATAAAGTGTACATCACTCAGACAATTGTATTAGTGTTGTTGTGTAGCATCTCACCGAAGCTTGGCGTCAATTTCCTTTTCTTCTTCATCTAGCTCAGCTTGTTTCTTGCGTAGTTTAGAGGATTCCCTCTCTACCAGATCCAGTTCTTTATCAATATCTTGCAGAATCTTAGCTCTGGCCATTGTTGTGCTGCGGGCAAGATGTCGACGGGTAGAGTTAGTGCCATAGCTTGACCTTCCTGTCAGGGAGTCATCCTCGGGAGGGGGGTCTGGCAATGTTCGTTTTATTTTCTTCCCAGTACTGGAAGGAGATCCTCGACCCTACAACAAACAAACAAATCACATATCTTTCAGGAATTAAATTAGTTTAGGATGTTAGAAATGGCTATATTTTAAATATACTACTGTATTTAGGTTTTATTCATTTGTTTTTTGTAAAATATCAAAACATTGATTACTATTGTGACAGTACATAGAATTTTACTTACTACAGAATAGCTGTGGGCATAATATCCTCCCATCCTGTCATCCGTAGATGGACTAAGAGATTTAGGATCGGATAGAGACTTCTGACCAGCTTTTAATATTCGAGGTCCAGAAGAAAATCTGGCTGGGTCAGCAGTTAGCATCCTTTGTCCTCCATATGACTTTTCAGGGGATAAGGGAGAAACTGAGCTGTAGAGAACTTTAGATTTAGATGGGATGTCTGCTGTCAGTTGTGTGCTGTAGCCCACATCAATGGGTGAATGTCCTCTGTCCGAATCAGTCTGACAGCTCAGACTGCCACCTCTATGAGAGTTTTCTGGAGCTGAAATATGCTTGATGATCTCTACCTTTGTGTCCATTTGAATGCTGGGCCGTTTGATAGTTCCTGAGTGGTCAGTCTGAACAGATATTTCTGCTACTGTCTGAATGGCAATGCTAGATACCTTGGAGCCATGCTTCCCCTCACCGCTGTGCTTTCGAGAGCGTCGTCGAACTTTGGTTGGAGCATCCCACTCTTCTTGGTCCTCCTCATCGGTCTGAGAGGGGCTTTCAACGTTTTTTCTAATTTTCTTTTTTCTTCCCATTTGTTGCTTCTCTTCATCGTCGGTTTGCAGTTCGCTATCAAGTACTTTTTTCCCCATGTCTTGATCAGCTTGAAGTTTTTCTATAATAAGATGTTGGTGACTGTCTTCTGTACGTGCCCGTGTTGATGGAGGAGTAGACTCATCTTTGACGGGCCAGTACTGGCCGCTGTCTCCTACGCCTGCATACTTAGCTTCTAAAAGGTTTCCTGTCGTGCCAGTACTACCATAGTGTTCATCTAGCTGCCACTGGAGTTGAAGTTGGAGTTGTTGGATTTGCTGTAACTGTTCTTTCTGTTGAGCGTACGTCTCCTGCTGAGCCACCATGTGGGCATGATGCTCTTCTTCTTGCTGGAGGAGAAGCTGCTGTTTCAGTGCTTGAAGCTCTTCAAGCTCCCTCTGGACCATTATCTGCTCATGTTCTCTGTAACGCTGTATTTCCTGCCTTTCCCACTCCAGCTCCTCAGCAAGACATAACTGCTTAAGCTTTTCCAATTCCAGAAACTCTCTCTCCATTTGATACTGAGCCATCTTAGTGTTGTCTAAGCCAGGGAAAATTGGGGAAGAAGCTAGGACATCTAAAGAGGCAGCAATAGCTTCTAGGGTAGTGTCTGAGTACATCTCCGGATACCCTGTTATGATGTCGGCTAAAGCTGTAGGGAGAATTTCCTTAGATACTTCAGCTTCAAAAGGAATTAACTGTCCTGGATCCATTGTAGGATTGAAGCCATATGGTGGCACCAATGATTGGTCCTGAGCTTTTGATGTAGGTGTCAAAGTAGTACTAAAGATGGAGCCAGGTTGAGTGGTAATTGCATATGTGGATGGAACTGGAGCAGCAACTGAGGAATAAACTATTCCATCCGATGTTTTAAGCACACTATTTATGCCAAAACCAGCAGCAGGGATCTGGTAGTATGGAGCAGTAATCGTTGTAGAGTAGACTCTGGCTGCTTTGCTAGTGTAGTCAAGTGCTTCACCTGCCACAATAAATCCAAATATAGAGTCTACATTAAAAAATTACATTAATTGAAGAATAAAGAAATTGCATGATATAATGTGAGAGCCATGCAACTTGGATTTTAAAATGAGAGTTCAGCTGTACATGCACATTTGAAGTGATTTTGGCTAGCAAGATGCAAAACCAAAATACTGAGGAAGTACACGCAGGCACACGCATGCATCTGTGTAAAGGAAAAAAAAGCAAAAAGGCAGCCGTTATTCAAGACAATTACGCATGAATACTAAAACAAAATGAACATTAAACAAAATGTATAATTTAAAGATAAAGCAGCCACACAGTAAGACTAAATCAAAATTATTAGATAAAAGTTTAAAATCAAATATATGCACACCAAAGTGATCATATACAGATACATTTACACACTCACCAGCTGAAAGTTTAGAAGAGGTTAGGTCTATAGCATGATCTGAAGGCCCACCAAGGTAGTCCGTTTTGAGATCATATGGGGACAGTCTTTCTTCTGTCAGACTAGTCTCTGACACTGAGGCTTTGATCCCATTAGGGCCTTTTATACTATACAGTCCAGCAATATCATAATGATCATGCTCATCCATGTGTCCAAACTGGTGGTCAGGCTGGGTTGTAACTGGAGGCTGTGTTCTGCAGCTTCCTGTAAATGGTAGCTTGTAAATTACATCACAGCAGATGCTCCTTCTACCAGCGGTGAGGTCTATTGGAATTCCATCATCCTCTACAACAGAAGACACAACTCCTGGGCTTGTGGCAGACAAAGTTACCATAGCTCTTACTGGCTTGTAGTTTGACAAGTCCATGGCTCCTGTAGCCTCGAGGGAAACAATAGGACTTAGACAGCTGAGAATTGTTGGTGTTGAAGCCATTTGCTGTTTTCCTACAGAAGAGACAATAGCTTCATATGAGAGATTAATGGGTATGTCTTGAGCTGAAGGTGCTACAGCATTTAGTGCAGACTGGGCCCGTACAGGTCTGTATACAATTTGTGCAAGTGGTTCAAATGATTTGCTTGTAGTGAGAGGCAAAGGCAATGAAGCAACAGGGCCCTGCAAATCAAGTGGTTTTTCTGCTGGGGTGTTGTTATAAGAAGCAATGGTTGCTGAGCATGTGACGATTGTGATGCTGTCTGTTACAACAGATAATGTTGTTGTAGGAGTGAGTTCTGCACTAAGATTTACTATCTCAGGCTGCACTGCAGTGATTTGACGTCCACTAGAGTCACTTGAAAAAGACTGGCGACATGATTCAGGTGGAGTAAGGTCCATCCCTTGCTCTGTCATCTTTATGCCAGACTTCAGAGTACGCAAATCAATGACATCCACTGGATATATTACCTTACCATTCTGTTTGGGCAGAGGTTGGACTTTTGCTATGTCTGGTTGTATAGTGATGGCTATACTTTGTGAAGGGACTTGTGGAAGTCTCTCATGGACTACAGAAACAGTTGTCCTTTGAACTTCAGTGGTGACTACCTGAGTAACTAAGCTGGGCAGACTTTCGGAAGGCTGGCCAGAGGTGGAAATTGAAGAAGAATACATGTGACTCATACTAGAAACCACTTTTTCTGGTCCTCTTATCTCTTGGCTTTCTATAGTTTCTTGCTGAATTTTAGTGATAGTGACTGGAGTTACACCAGATACAACTTGTGGAACATCCTGTGCAGAGGGAATTGAGGTTCTCCTGGTGTATGCCTCAGTAGTTATTATCTCCAGAGGATGGTCGTATTCTGATGAATAAGTTAAAATCTGTGGTTGGTGTTCCACTGATGGAATTGAATCAGTCCTGTAGGGGATTTGAGCTGCATAGTCATTCATAGGAACATCTTTTTCTGCTGCTACTTTCAATATTTGTGCAAAGGGTAACTGTTGCTGCATAGTTAAAGATTCTCTTCTAGTAGCAGCAAAGGCCTCAGTAGTAACCACTTGTGGAGATGTTTCATACTCTGGATATGTCAATATATCACTTGTTGTGTATGGCGGTTGTTCTGCGGATGGCAAGGAAGTTCTAAAAGGAGCCTCTTCTTTTGAGATGACTAGACTCTCTGGCATTGCTTGGTGTTGTATGATTGGGGGTATTGAAACTTGTCTTTGATCCGTAAGATAGGGATTAAAAGTAACATCTGGGTGTGTATCTTCTATCACAAAAGTGGAGGGAGCTTCAGAAGTTGCATGAGTTACCATTTCTGGAACTGTAGAGCTTGGGAATATCTGAGGTGTAATTCCATTTACTTTAGTGTGAAGATGAGGGACTGGGGAAACCACTGCCACCTCTGGCATTCTATTCTCAGTTTCCTTTGTAAACATTTCTTTGGGATAATCAAGATTCATAGGGAGAGTCACTCCTTCATGCTCAAGATTAGCTTGTTGTGTTGTTAGCTGCTCCATTGCTAAGGGCATTTCAAAACCCTGAACACTTTGTGCTGCTAATGATGATTGAGAAAAGGCTTGCGTATCTGCATAGCCTGGATGCAGTTCTGGTTCTTCTGAGGGAATTACTACTTGAGATATTGTTAGAGGCCCTTGAGCTGCCTTTTCTGAAACTGGTGACATTTTCTGAACTGTTTCTGTGACAAAGACATGAGTTGGTAAATTCAAATCTTCCTGTAGCAATTCTTTTTGTGACGGAGTTTGTTGGTCAAGAACAGTTGCGAGCACGTTTCTTGGTCCACCTTGGACAACTACTTCTTCTAACTGTAACTTAGGCTGTGATGGTACTGTTACAATTTCTGTCAAATACTCTTGTTGCACAAGTGTAATTGGTTTATATGCCTGAGGAGACAATTCTGCAACTAAACATTTTGGAGGAATCATTTCATCTCCTGCAACAATCCCTGGTTGTTGAGGAATAGATGATGTTGTCTGTCCTATAGTTGCTGGTAGGTTTGTAAGAGGTTGAATGCAAATGTTCTCTTCTGGGAGCATTGTGATGACTGCTGACTGAGTTTGTGGAGGTGGCAGTGGCTGAACAATCAATTGTTCCACATATGATTTCTTGATTGGAGGAACTACAGTGTGTGCCTGGATGAACATGTTCTGATCTGGTGAAACTGTAATATCAGCCACAGCAGAGGGCAATGCTTCTTCTCCTGCTTGCTTAGTTGCTTTTGCTACCTCAGAGAGGGCCACTGGCTCCACTGCCACAGGTGAGGTCATAGTAGTTGGAGATGGATGCTTTAAAGTGGGAACAGAGGCTCTTCTAACTGTAGCCTGTGTTGAAAAAACCTCAGCAGATGTTTTCTGCTCTATTTGTGTTGTCCGTATCCCTGCTACCTTTGAAGATGGGATGGACCATTGTCTCACAGGTGCTTGGACTGTTATTGCCTCAGTTGGAGAGCCAGGCTCAGATGGAAGAGTTATCACCACATATGTTTGTAAACATTTGGTATGTCTAGGAGACAAAGGTGACTTTGGAGATGTTACTCCCAATTTAGATTCCACAGTTCGTGTAAGGCTAAGTGACAGAGCCTTTGGAGGATCCTTCATCCTTGGTAATGTTGCTGCCTTGGGTGCTACAGGAGGAGGAGGTGGCTTGACATGCTCACCGGGCTTGTGACTGAAAACAAGTCCAGCTGGAATCGAAACAGGTTTAGGTGGTATGGGTGGCGGAGGCTTGGTGGCTTGACAAGAACCAGAGATTGTTACAGAGACTGGTGCCATTACTGGTGTAGCATTTGTTACTAAAGAAGGAACTGATGAATGTGGGTGAACAGCTGACCTGGATAAGGTAGAAGGAAGAGATCGTGTTGAATCAGCCACAGACATAATAGGCATAACTTTGGCCCCAACAGAAGACTTTGGTGATACAGGTGGTCCTGAAAGTTCTTGCACAGCTGACACCTTGGGAGATACTGGGACAATATCTACACTGGGCCTTTCTGAGACAGGATGTGTATATATTTGACTACTATGTGCATGAGCAGCAATGTTTTCCACACTTGGTACAATGATTACTACATGTCCTTGTCTGGTTGGAGCAACTACTTGAGGTACTGATGCACTATCTGATTGAATGTTTTCCATTCGTGGCTGTATGTCCACAACTACAGATTGCATTGACTGGGCAGCTATTGTAATTCCATTAGCCGATGTAGTCGGCGTAACATCAACTGTCTTTACGACAGGTATCACTTTGGCAATCTCAGGTAATGACACAGAAGTAGAACGTGGGGGAGGGGGAGGGGGGGTCTTCTTTTTGATAACAGTTGTTGATGCTGGAGTTGGTGGAGGTCCCTGTTCTGTCTGAGTCTGAACTGGGACTACCACTGGCATCATGAATGGAACTGCTGATTGTACAGGGACTGAATGCACCACTTTAGCTTGGGCTTGAGCTGGGGTAGTTATGAAAGCTGAAATTGGTTTTGGGGTTTGAGCAGCATTTGGGGCAGTAGTTGAAACCAGATCAGGCATCTGAATTATGACTGGTTCAGAACATGATACCAATGTAGTGGAGAAGGAAGAAGCTTGAGTTGTGACAACAATTGGTGTAGCTGTGACTTGTGCAGCAGACTGAGCTGAGACAACAACAGGTGCTGGGCTTGGTGCTGAGACTTGTAAAACACTGGAAGCTTTAAGAGGTACTTGAGATGGAGATGATACCAAGTCTGGCATTGGGACCACAATAGGTACATCAGTAGATGTCTTAAATAGGGGTAGAGTTGGACCTCCAGTTGTGAAAGTTTTACCTTTAAGTTCTTCAGGTGGTTGGATTTTGGATGGATCAGAGACCAGATCTGGTATAGTAACTGTAACAGTGGTGGAAGCTAGAGAAGTGATTGAAGTTTCACTAGATTGATCAGATGCAGCTGTGACAGGCAATTGCACAGAGGAATATGAAAGCAACTGGTCTCTGAATGGCATGGGAGGAGTTGGTGTAGACAGTGGGGTTGAATCTGATGAAAGTGGTGTTTGTGGCTGATAGGATGATGAAGACGTTGCATTAGAAGCCAAACTAGAATCTGGAGTGGCTGGTGAAGTTGGAGGTGAAACTGGTGATACAGGGGAAGGAGTAGTAGTTAGCTCTGGGGCTGATATTGGAGTTGGAATTGGTTTTGGCTCCGGTATTTCACAAACAACACTTATAGGCTCCATCTCAGAGGTTTCAGATAATGGTGGACTTATGGACAAATCGTCCTTAGTTTCAGAATCATCACTAGGGGTAATATCAGAGGAAATTCCTATGGCATATTCTTCTGCAAGACTGTCATCCTCTTCCTCGCCAGATGAACACTGGGTAATCTTAAGGTCTGGTATAGGGAATAAAGCCTTTCTTAGTGCAGGATCTTGAGGAACCATAGGCCTAACAAAACTTACAGATCCACTGGAAGTAGTTGGAACAACAGTTACCACAGACCACTTGGGAGGTTCAGAAGGACGTGGAGGAGCTGGACGTTTCTTTTTCTTTGATGGTAGTTCACTTAAAGTCTCCATTTCAGGATGAGGCATATCACTGTCTTCAGTGGTATATGTTTCTTCTTTTGATATAGTTACCACACATGTTTCAGCCTCTGAAGAAGGCCTATATTCAGAAGATCCAGATGACGAAGTTTCCACTGCAGTCTGGGCCTGCTGAAACTCCTGTTCTATTATCATCAGCTCTCTCTTTTTCTGCATCATTTCCTCATAAACTTCCTCTGGGGACCTAAGTATTTGGTGAACTTGAGAGTCATTGGTGTCATTTTGGGCTTGCTCTTCTTGAGATTCACTTAACTTAATTTCAGGCTCTTCCACCAAAGATTCATAAAGATAGTCCTCTATTGTCATTCCTCCATAAAGTGGTTCAATATCAGGGGGACTTTCTCCTGGAATAGCTTTAGCTTTCTGAAGAATGTCCTCGTATGCTTCTTCTGCACTTTTCAGTGATCTTGTCATTATGTCTTTTCCTTGAAATTGATCAGAAGGGGTGTAAGGTATAACAGTGGCTGAAGGCTTGCGTCCTCTCTGTACAGCTGTTTTGAATTCTGGTTCTGATTCCATACTGACAGAGTACTCTGAGCCAGATGTTCTATGGATTTCATCAATTACAGTCATTTGATGCAAGTGTTCAGTGGAGGATGCATTTCCAGTAGGATACTCATGTTTGTCCTGTGACAAATTTTCTTCCTCAGATGAGTTCTCAATGGTGGGTAGAGGCTGGGTTGGCTGTCTGTGCCTACTTTTGCGATGCTGTTTGTCCCCCTTAACTTTTTTGTGATGAGGACTGCTATCACTGTCCTCCTCCAAAGACGAGGCTGATGTTGGTGAGGATCCTGGAGTTATGCTGGATGCCTGAACACTTGATGAACCCTTTGACAAGGATTCTGTGATGCTCTCTACTTCTTCATCAGTACTTTGTCTTTGCCTCATAACAGGAAAAGCCTTTTTGATAGTCTTGGGCATTTTTTCAGGAACATTTTGAAGAGTGGCAATATCTTTACTGTCTGTGTCTGTTTTTATAGATTGAGATTTGGCGGTCACAGAAGCATTATCAAGTGTAACATCTTTGAATGTGCCTTCATCTGACAACTTGTTATCTTTCTCATCTTCAGATATGGACATTCCTTTTTCATCACCCATACCCAAAATCTGCTTTCGGAGAAACTCATCATCTTCAACTGAGGAATCACCACTTTCTGTTTTGAGTTCATCACTGCTCGACAAAATGGGGCCAACCTTTAGAATCTTCCTTTGAACTTTTGGGGATGAGGACGATGTGGGCTCGCTTTCGCTGCTCTCCTCCACTGCTTGTAAACTTAGGCGTCTTCTTTCTGATTTAGCTTCCTCCTTCACTGGCATCATTTGATCTGTAGTTATTTCATTTTTGCTTGCATCACTTGCTTGCCACTCACTCACTTCCTGAAGAACAGGTAAAATCTGTGGTTGATCTTCATCAGACTCATCTGTCCTGATTTTTTGTTCATTAGTTGTCATATGGGGATCCATAGATTCTTTTTCAACTTCCTCATTAGTTGGAGACGTTTTTTCTTTGTCCACAGCCACTTCCTCCCTTTCATTTTTCTCCTGAAAATGTGAGAAGAAACAATTTGTTAGGCAGTGATTGTAAACAAAGTAAAAGTTGCATATGTAAAAGGCCAGCACATTTTAAAAAAGAGCTTACTTCGGCTTGAAATATTAATTAAAAATTAAGAGTGTAGTTGTAAGGTAGATACTTTAACGCCCATAAAAAAAACACTTGTGTCTTTGTGTTAACAAAATGCATGCTTAGTTAACCAGTATTGTGATAATTTCGCCCAAATGATTGACAAGGACTCTGCTCTCATCGTTCACTTTGAAAACCCTTCCAAAAAATTTTTGTTCGTTTGTGAATGTAACATCTCTAATAGAAACACATTTCAAATGACAAATGTAAAATCTAAATGAGCTTTTAAAAAGTCTGATTTAGACCAAGATGTTACACAGCGTTCCAACATGGCCACAGCAATGGCTCCTGGATCAAATAATTAGCTGCAAACAACTAAGATCCTGCAAAATAAATAAATAAGTAAATAAATAAATAAATAAATAAATAAATAAATAAATAAATAAATAAATAAATAAATAAATAAATAAATAAAATACAGTCAATTCTTACTTGTGTAATTTTCATCTCTGTAGATTCTGGTTTTAACTTCTGAGACGAGATCATGTCAGAAATCTTTCCAGCTCTCTCATCCAGTCCCTTGCTCTTAGCTGTCATGGCTGGCTCTTCTTCCACTCCCAGTTGCAGTTGTTTGGATTTTTGAGGTGATTTATCTTGCTGTAAAGAATGTTCTTGTTTAGTTGGTTTGATTTGTTCATTAGGTTTGACTTCTGTAGTTACACTCTCTGGAACAGATGACTCTGGCTTTGCTCCATTCTGTTGAAAAACATCAGCCCCCACAACCTCAGTAGCAGTAGAAACCACAGGGACACCTTCTGGCTCTGACTTTAAAACAGAGGAAGGTGTGCCTACAACTACTTCACCCTCTATAAGGTCCGCTTTAGCCTCTTTTGATTTGGGCAATTCTTTCACACTGTAATCTGTTCTTTCGGTTTCATCTTTGCTTTTTACAAGTGTAATGTTAAGGACTTTAGCATTTGGTAACTCAGCTGCTGGTACTAAAGGTTCTACGGCAGACGTAATAGGTTGTTTTTCTGCAGAAGAAGGTGAGATAGTTGTGATTGATGTTTGATATGCTTCCAGTTCACTTTGTGTGGAAGGCAAGGAACCTTTAACTTCAATCTTGATGGATTCTCCATTTGGTTTTGTGATCAGAGTTGATTCCACTGCCCTAGTTTGGGGAGGTGTGGGCTCTGGCTTTGTAACTCCAGTTTTAGGCCCTGATTTTGTAGGTGCAGTTTTTGGCTCTGTTACAGAGGTTGCAGGTGTAGCCTGAGCCTTTGGCTTGGCAGACACTTGTGTAAGTTGAGGCATTTTTCCTGAGTCTCCAAGGTGCCCTGACAATGCTCTGTGAGTCTGGCAGTTCAAACACAGCCATTCCTTCTGTGAACGAAAAAAACAAACAAACATGAAATTAGTAAATGCAATGTATACAGAATGAGAAAATAGACATTATAATTTCTGATTTATTTTCAGTTGATGCATATGACATGCCAAAAGACTGCTCCAGGACAGCTGAGGCTATGTTGTAGTTTGCTATCACCAGCAGTGTGTGTGTGTGTGTGTGTGTGTGTGTGTGTGTGTGTGTGTGTGTGTGTGTGTGTGTGTGTGTGTGTGTGTGTGTGTGTGTGTGTGTGTGTGTGTGTGTGTGTGTGTGTGTGTGTGTGTGTGAACAATGGAAAGTGCTTTAGGTGCATACAAAAAATGCTGTACAGATCTCATCCATTATCAATACAAGCAGCTCTGACTCACAAAGTACTTCCATCAAAGAAAAGTGTAAAAGCAGCTGCCTTTAAACTACATACGACACGGTATGTTGGCAGTTGATAATTTAATGAAGGGTATAGTATTTGAATGAGATTTTGCTTTTCCACATCTCAACATTTTTATTATGTTGGAGAAAGAAAAAGGAAGGCACGCACATCTACTTCGGGACCATGGGTCCCCGGAAGAACAAAAAACTGAATGCAAGTAAATGGGGCTAAAATGATATTTTATAATTGTGCTTGATTTGTGCCATGAATTTCACATACAATGTCCATGAGATGTATTTTGATACCAAGAAAGTGAATACTTTTGAACGGGGGAGACGTTATTTTAAGTTTTGTGTGAAAATAAGTCCAGGACTATAAATGCGTATCATGAAAGTGATGTCATTCAACCAGACATGGAGAAAAACAAAGGGAAAATGGCTGTAAGTTTTAGATAGATAGATTTTTTTTTTAGATATCTAGTTCTAAGTTCGACAAACCACAAATCTTTTCTTGAAGGAAAGAACCCCCATAAACATGGCCATGTGGAAAGTAGCAGCTATGTTAGGGGAGAGGAGATTATGTGGTGACATCATATTTGACGTGTCAATGTCTGGTTTGTAGTCATGCTAATTACGAACATTTACAAGCTGATAAATCTCAAATTACGTGACTGACGAGGTTGAAACACGTTTCATTACTTTTCATTTAAATGGAAGTACAACACATATGTTAATGTTATTATAATTGTGGGGCGACGGTGGCACAGGAGCTAAGTGCTCGCCCTGTAATCGGAGGGTTGCTGGTTCGAGTCCCGCTCAGTCTGTCGCTGTCGTTGTGTCCTTGGGCAAGACACTTAACCCACGTTGCCTGCCTTGGTGGTCGGAGGGACTGGTGGCGCCAGTGCTCGGCAGCCTCGCCTCTGTCAGTGCGCCCCAGGGCAGCTGTGGCTACATTGTAGCTCATCCCCACCAGTGTGTGAATGTGTGTGTGAATGGGTGAATGACTGATTGTGTTGTAAAGCGCCTTGGGGGGTTCTAGGACTCTAGAAGGTGCTATATCAAATACAGGCTGTTTACCATTTACCATTATTATGTTTTTGTTTACAGAGATTTAAATGGTAAACAAAAACAAATCTGCAAAACCTTCATAAAACTCAAAGCTCAAGAGCAAATAAAAAATATAAACACAGCTTTTAATAAAAAACAAAAGAAAATACAACTTTTGTATTCAAATAGATTTTGTGGTATTATTTGTTTTATGCCTGGGGACACAATTTGTTTTCAAACTAGGTCAACCTGTTAAAATTGTATGAAGAATAATTATTGCTTAACAATGTCCATCAAAATAAGACACAAGAGACTAATTTTATAAAAAGCTTATAGATGCTGTATTGTGATGATGAACAAATTGTTTCTACAACTGAAGCAGAAAAAAAATTACCAGCCAACACAATGAAATCCAAAAGAGCAAAACATCTATGACATATGTCATAACTATAACTCTCATTAATGGTCTGTGATGGTTTAATAATAACATTCCTACTCATGTAGAAAAACCCCATACACCACCTAGATAGATAGCAGTAAAATGCTTACCTTGCAGAGGAGCTAATCACATTTTCTAATAAATGATATTTTCATGTAGTGCCCTGTAGACATTTCCTGTTAAACCTATGTGCCATTACCAGGCAGCTGAAGAAGAGAAGGCAAAGGCTTTGAACAGCTAAAGCAGGATGTCTGTACTAGCAACCCAGCAGACCAAATCACAGCAATGCGCTTGTCTCTGCAGAGCCAGCAAGAGCTGTTCTGATACAGAACAGGGGGGGGACCACCATCCACACTAATGCTGTTAAACACTATGAACTTCTAATTCCTTTGTAACAAAGATAAACGAACCTAAATGTATTCATCAAAAGGGCACCATAGCAAAAATACAGGTGCATCTAATCTGTAATGCACTTTTTAGTGAATGTGTTATTTCACATGTTTTGTTGAGATTAGCACTGGTACAGGATGCATGAAAATAGGAAATTTCAAACAGTTCTTTCTAGAGCTGAGTAAGTGAGCTCTTATAGTGAGCCTATTATGAAAATTTAACCTGGTTTCTATCATGTTTGTATTTTCAGACTAGCTGCATTAACACTTTCAAATGATTATTTTGTATATGATTGAATGTAATAATGTTCTCCACAAAAGCACAATTCTATCCAGGTGCAATGGGATGAAAAATTAGATTTTATTTCCTTTCTGTGTGTGTGGGGGGGGGGGGCACCTCAGCAGGGAGGCCCAGAATTCCCTCTCCCCAGCCACTTGTGCCAGCTCTTCCGGGGAAATCCCAAGGTGTTCCCTGGCCAGCCGAGAAACATAGTTCCTCGAATGCGTCCTGGGTCTTACTTTAATTCTTCTCCTGGTTGGACATGCCTGGAAATCCTCACCAGGGAAGCATCCAGCAGACATCCTAACTAGATGCCCAAGCCACCTCAATTAGCCCCCCTCGATGTGGAGAAGCAGCGGGTGTACCCCGAGTTCCTTCTGGATGACTGAGCTTCTCACCCAATCTCTAAGGGAGAGTGGTTTCAGGACCACCCACGGTTTTCCATTTTATACCTTCCACCTTATTCCCTCTTCCTCAATCCCACTGAGGAGATTTTCTCAGCCTGGAGGTGGAAAGTGTACGAAAGGAACCCACAGAGCAGGGTCCCACTGCTTCAAGCCATGGAGGAGGCTTGTAGAGATACGGCCTTTGAGGCCTGTCAGGGCATCATGAGGCACTCGAGGCGGTACTTCCAGAGCTTTTTGGACCAGGAGGACATTGCCTGTGATGTTGATGAGGCCCTCTGGCCAGACAGAGACCGGCGGCATGATGCCCCATGATTATGCTTGGGGGGGTGGGGCTGGGGGTTGGGGGGGCCATTTTCTGTTCACTAACTTGCTTTAGTAAATCCTTACTTTTGTTAAATAAATCAGTTGTTGAACCCCCACTCCTCTGTTTGGTCTCCTTTCTTATTACAGCCCACCACTTCCAGTCTGGGTTGTAACAATCTGCAGAAAGATTTCTGAGTATCTCCTCCTCCTTTGGTACACAGATCCTCACTGAGCCATGTACTGTGAACAAATAGTTTCTCCATGATATTATCCAGCAAGGGCCCGTTTTTGTCAAAACAAGGGTGAGGTAATGAAAAAATAGAAATATTTCATTAAATTAACATTTAAATTATTTATATGCATCATTAAAATAAAAAAAACATGTTTTGAAATATATAAAGTGCACCAAACTTGACTCAGTCCATTCAACAATTCTAAATGGACAATTATGTAACTCATCAATTAATTATTTGAAAGGATAATTTGTCAATTAAATACTGAAAAAAATAAACAATTCATTAATGAGGCAAGAACTTTTTTCTCTCTCTCTCTCTCTCTCTCTCTCTCTCTCTCTCTCTCTCTCTCTCTCTCTCTCTCTCTCTCTCTCTCTCTCTCTCTCTCTCTCTCTCTCTCTCTCTCTCTCTCTCTCTCTCTCTCTCTCTCTCTCTCTCTCTCTCTCTCTGGAAGCCCCACTCTAAGGGAGTTTGCAGTGTATTAGTGAGTCATATATTGTACAACCACAGTCATAAAGTTTTCAATCAGTAGTTTTATTTCAGTATGTATTTTTCCAGTATCACAAAAAATGTAATTTTATATGGTTAAAACCATCTAGCTTATGTGCACTTTTTAAAACACTGCCCAGCAAACATTCGGACGTTTAATGACAGTTGAACGGTCACAACTGTAAAATACCTGAAATTAAGAAAAACTAACATGACATCTACTGCATTTTCCTTGCCCGGACTCAAACCTGGATCCTCCGGGGCGAGAGTCAGCCGCTCTCCCAGCTGAGCTATGCCAGCAGCTACTGAATGTCAGACTTTTTTATATAGATAGAGGATACAGTGCGGGGTAAACTAACCAATCAGAGGACAGAGAAGATCTGCCACAGGCCACGCCTCCAGAGTGCCAAAAGCCCTTACAGCCGAGCGAGCAGGAGTCAGAAACCGAGCGCGCACAGAGGCTGCCGAGCGCGCACAGAGGCTGCCGCGCGCGCACGTTTTCCTCCGCCGTGTGCTCGTTGACAACGCGCGCACGCAGGTTTGTCACTTGTGCACATCCTTGTGCGCTCACAGACACAGTTTGCTCCCTCTCAGTGCACAAATGACCTCTCGCCATGTATATTTCCGCTCGCGAGTCCCGTTCACACGCGCGCTGCCATGTATATTTGCGCTCGCGAGTCCCGTTCACACGCACGCTGTGGACCCAATGCGCGTGCACGGGTTGTGGCACGCTTTAAACGCCATAGTTATGTTTGGGGTTTTGTGTGTGCAGTTTTGAAAGAAACGTACAGTTTTGAAAAACGCGTTTTAGCAATCTAAAAAAACTGCAAGTCTCTATAGGTCTGTGCATGTTTGCTTTAACATCTATTTTTAATTTATTCCACATACATCCCTGGTTCTGCTTATTCTCCAGCTCTGCAGCTCTCACAACCACAGGATTTAATTACAACTAACACGAAAAATGATCCGGTTGCCCATGTAGGCAACCAGTAAAATCAAGTAACAGCAATGGCCATTCACAATACAAACCAGTACTATTAAATTCCAGCTCTTACTATGTGTAATTTGTTTTCTACAGAAGCAGCACCAAGGCCTTTTCAGAGGCAGACTATGCACACCGACACCAATTTTACAGCTCTAGGAATGATTTGAAACACCGTTGAATGTAGCTTTGAAGCCAAATGGAAATGTCTTTTTTTTTAAACATGAATTAATTTTTTAGATTAAAATCCAAACTGTCAGATGTTCTCCTTGATAATAGCAAAGGAAAAGAGGAAAACTCAATTTAGATGTAATTTAAAAAATGAGATCAGCTCTTGTATATATTCAGTGTATTTATTCATAAGCTTTATATTTCATTATCATTGCCAAAGTCATAATAACCTTGAATTCTTTTTCCAGCTACTGAGAAGACCTGATATGGATATATAGTAAAACACCACAATCTCTCATATAATTATGGCATTATCTTACTACAACAGCACATAGGACAGAGAAGGAAATGGTGTATAATGCAACACGGACATGATGGCTTTAAATTTGATGTGTTTTAAGCAAAACTAAGTGAAGAAGCATGCAGACTGGAGCAAACTAAATGTTGAACAAGTAATGACAAGTAGACAGTTGGGTCACATGTGTAGCGGTTACACTTTATAGCATGACGACTGCAAATTATTTATGACCAATAAGGTGTGATAATTCCATACAAATATGAAATATCAACCTGATTGATCTTTCAAGTTTAATCAGAAGATTATAGTTACTTTTACTTGTTCTGGGACTATAAACACACTTTGTATTAATTCAGACACAGTCAGGTATATAGTTAAAAAGGAATTTTATTAATTTCTAAACTGATGATTATACGTGACAAGATATAAATAATGAGATGTGATGGAGTGGATATGCAGTGAGATGTGTGAGGTGGTGTGGTGTTAGCTACATGTTTATCAGAAACTTTGTATCTGAAAGAAATTGTGAAATCTGGGTCTCCAACAATTTGTTGTCTGCTATAAACTAGATAGTTGATTATTAATAAAACAGCATCAGACACAGTCTGTTGTGTCTATTAACTCGGGCGGAGACCCCCAGCTGATCCGGACTGTCAGAAATCGGGTGGACCTCACGGCACTGGGATTTCGTAGATTAACTCTAACACGACCCTTCCAGTCTTGAGATGTCTCCAGGTCACAACAGTAGCTGGAATGCTTGTTTGCCTCCAAAGTGGATGTGGCTCTTGGGGAGCCGTCTGGCTGTGTCAGCTTGCAGCCTTCAAACAGGTTTTTGACTGTATGTCAAAAGAGTTGTCTCAAGGATGCTTGTTCTGAATTGTCCGGTTCGGAACTCCGCTAGAAACTGAATTACTCGGAAGGTAATTCTTGTTTTATTAAACTACTTTGTTAGGATTTCTGGCCAAGTTTGGCCAATCAGAACTTGTCAAGTTTCTGGGCATTTGTCATGGTCTGTGTCTGCGTCTCCCCTCTTGTGTCTCCTTGTGTCCTCCATTCGTCTCTAGGTGCTCCTTTTGTGTCTTCTAGTGCCCTCATGTGTCATGTCTGCGTCTTCCTCATGTGTCTCCTGGTTTTCCCCGTTTGCCCCTAGAACTCCAGCCCGCTAGGTTTCCCTCTTCAGATCATTCAGTCATCCCCAGCTCAGTGTGTGTGTGTGTGTGTGTGTGTGTGTGTGTGTGTGTGTGTGTGTGTGTGTGTGTGTGTGAGAGAGAGAGAGAGAGAGAGAGAGAGTCCTGCCCTCAGTCTTTAGGTTTAGTTTTGTGTTTTTGAGTTTTAGGTTTATTTGCCCTCCTCTGGTTCTGTTTCCCCCATTTAGATAATTATATTCACCTGTCTTCCCTCCAACCCTCACTCCACACACCTGCTGCCTGTTTCCATAATTACTCCTCCCTGTGTATTTAAGCCCTGTCTTGTCTCTGTTCTGTGTTGGTCCATTGTATGTTTGTCAGCGTTGTTTCGTGCTCTATGTGAGCTTATGTCTCCAGGTTTTGGTGCTCCACGTGAGCTTACGGTGTCCTGAGTTCCAGGACTTTTGGACTTTGTGCTCTAAGTGAGCTTTTGTTCTTGTTACCAGGGTTTTTGGATTTTTGGACTTTTGGCTCGCTGCCTTTGGATTTATTTTTGTTCGTCCTGCAAAATAAAGGATTTTTACTTTATACCAAGTCCTGCCTCTTGTTGTCTGGGTAATCTGCACTTTGGGTCCTAACCATCCCCTCAACGTGACAGTATTTACTAACATCCCTCAGAAAGCCACGTCCTCCTCAGATACAAAAATGGTTGAAACACTGTGAAAGAAAATGATTTAAAACACTTATGTGAGGTAAACCTTAACCTTAATTTGTAAGGAGAATGTCCTTAACCCTTTATAGGGCCAACATCTATTTAGACAATTCCACTCACATCATAAATTATGTCGGTGTGCCTTTATATGAACTTTTAAATTATGGGCTTTCACCCAACCAATCATCAGAGATCAAACTAGTCACTGTTTGCACCATGGCACCATTCGACCAATCAGTGCAGTTCTATAATGCGCCAAATATTGGTTTGTCTACAAAGCCAGAAAGCTCCTCTGTCTCTCGTGTTTACAGTCAGATCTCTAAAACTAGCAATGCTAGGTTTATGAAACTCTCACACCACAAGGTTGACTAGTTGTGCTAAATAAGAATATGTGTGCTGTAAATGTTAAACTCAACAAAGTTGGTAAAATCATAGCATGGTAATAAAACCTACCATATCTGAACATATATACTGAACAAGTAAAATAAATTATGAATATTTTTGGTAAAATTGGTTGATTTTTAGACAATATTCATGGTAAAATTGACAATAACAAATACAATGTTGAATATATTTAGCAGTTTTAAACTAAGATTTTTATGGACAATGTAGGAGGACAGTTATTGTGCCAGCCAACCCTGCCATCAGTGATGATAGAGGAGAAAGAAAAGGATTTTTAGGCAAATATTCAAATTAGATTTATATAGAATAGTCTATATTTGATCCAAATTGGTATCTATCGTGCAATAACTTTCAAAAACATTCTACAGTAAACTGTGTTTTCTAAAAATATACTAGTTTTTAATAATTGTGATATATTTTGTATTAGTCTACAGTGATATGTTTTAAAATTTGCTAGATTATTCTAAAGTGTCTTATAATCATCTATAATATTCAAAAATGTTTATATAACTTGTTCTTGTTATTTTATTTTGGAAATTATTTTACCAGAATAAGGCCAACTTCCATATTTGGTCACTGTGTTTTCTATGATTTTCTGCATGAGCGAAAAAAAAAAAGGTGTGTGTGTGTGTGTGTGTGGGGGGGGGGGGGGGGGGGGGCTGGATTGTCACAACAGAACTACACTTTGGTTATTTACCACAATAACACCCTGGGGATGAAACATTTTAACTACTTCAGTGAGTGCCCTATAAACAATAAACAAATTTAAGCTACAAAAGACATTAGCAGGTTTGAGAAATTATTTCCAATGACTTCCTATAGGATCATGACATTCACATGGATTTTACGTTAACACGTACCACCTGACTAAACTTCCTGGACACAATCAATTTAAATTGTTGGAATCAAAATTTCCAATTTACTGTCTAAAGGCAGCTTTTCAAGAGCACCACTCAGCCTAAACCCGCACTGTACAGCGTAGGTTAAAGGGAGACTAGGTATCTTTGGCTTGCTTTTAGCATCCCCTAGGGTCTGTTTGTCGAACCAAAACCAATCTCCTCACTGTGCATTTGTCTTTTCAACACCTTAATCTAACAGCAAACTGCCCTCCATACAGGACATTGAGGCATGCAGGTGGTATAACAGCTGACCCGTGTCACCCTGGACACAGTCTTTTTGACTCGCTCCCATCCGGCAGGAGGCTCAGATTCATTTGGACCAGGACCTCTCGCCACAAGAACAATTTCTTTGCCTCTGTTGTTCTCATGATTGACAATCCTAGGGTGGCCCACTCCAGTTGCTTGGTTTCAGTCACATGACCCTGAGTTGTGTTTGTACCTGGACTCATCCAATTAGTACCTACACCGTCTTGTATAAACAGCTGTTTCTCTAATTATTGCCACTTTATATTATAATTTTATCGAGCGTATAATCTTACTTCCCATATTTGCTTATCTCTTATTTCTATCTTTCTCTTTGCACCAACTACTGCAGCAATTTCCAGATGTTTTGATTTCTAGCATGTATGGCAATAAAACCCTTCTGATTCTGATTCTGAGCACGCTTCCAGCACGTTTCCTGCATGTTTTAGATCATGAACACAGTGGTTTTCTTTTATTTAGTGATGTTTATGTTTATGTATTTAGCAGACACTTTTGTCCAAAGCGACTTACAAGTGATAATCGATCACTTGATATAGACAACTGATGAATAACGTCTGTAAAATCTAATAAAGGCTGAGGAGATATTTCAGCTGTTAGATTAAAGCCGGGCGTACACTCTGCGACTTTTTCACTTTTTTGAGCCGATTTTCCACTCGTGCGAGAATCCACAAGATCGGGGCGAGTTTTGCGCTGAGCGTCGTGTAGTATACAGGGGTTACGAGAGGCGATTAACACCACGTGACCAGCTACCGATAAGCAATCGTGAGCTCGCACGGACTTCTGGCGTGTTTGATATTTTGTTCGTCCCTCGTGAGGGTATCGCACTGTTGAAGCGGCGCTGCGAGCAGCTGCGACCCAAAAAGTATCAGAGCCGCTCACGGCGCATGCGCAAACACAAAGCAGGGGCGGAATTTAAGGAAGTGGAAGCGACAAACAAACAACTTTTTCTTTTCATCGACACACATGATGGCAAGAAGAGCCAAAGAGAAACGTCTTGTTTTCACGGGCATTACTGCGGTTAACAGCGAGCATGCAAGCGCTTTTCTGCTCTGAACCGAACGCGTGTCTTTCGTTTTCCTGATGTTTACCTCCGGGGTTTTCTTATTCGTGCTTGTAATTCCAGTGTGTTGCGTCATCTACTGGCTAATTTTTAGCTGCGGTAGTTCATTCCACGCATACAGTGTGAGCAGTCAGCTCGAA